>NC_086446.1:304487820-304665320 GCF_028390025.1 Pseudophryne corroboree
GACTTAGCTTTTAAAATAGGCAAGGGGGTCACTGCAGGGAACCCAACGCGTTTCGTCACATCAGACTTCTTCAAAGGGTAGGGACAGAGTGAGATGGCATGCCTATTTATAGCCCTAGTAGTAACTGATATGGGTGTGTGATGACATCATTGATCATGTGATCAGTAAAAAAACATTCAAGGGTATTTAACATAAACACGATCAGGGCATTGCATCTGAGCATGGCCCCAGATAGTATGGATCATAGTAGCCAATATCTTGTGGAAAACGAGTGTTCACAGTTAATACAATTGTTCAGAGGGACTTAAAACGGTAAATTGCGGCACTTCCGCCACACTTCCGGTGACTGAGGTAGCGCGTCACGTGACCTCCGATACGTCCGCCCCACTTCCGGTTTGCTTGTGCGCATGCGCCGGCGGCGATCCGTGTACACCGCGCATGTGCCCTTTGTCCTGTTCAGGATGGCAGCAGACGTGCTTCTTGGGCTCAGGGGAACTGTATGTCTATCACCACGGATATTGCAGCGGCCATTTTGCAGGGGCTATGTTCCATAGGAGATACATGGATTGCGGCGGCCATCTTTCCGGAGTCTAAGGAGACTCCATGCTTGTGATTTTGCGGTATCCATGGCAATAACCATATGTAAATAGAACAAACGGGGAAAAACATGGTGAAATCTATATAGTGGTCTTTTTCATAAATATATAACTTATTATTTTGAAATATCTAGATGACCACACATGTACAATAGTGCAATATTTCTATCTGGATCATAAATAAGTTCATTGTTTGGCTGACAGTTATTGTGGAGATGATACCAAGTGCATATTTAAAGGGAACAGTTAGTGCAGAAAGTGAACCAAGTGCAAAGTGAGACTTCATATTGATTAATATACATACTTAATCTGGTATTTAAAAAAAAAATATATACTATTTTAAAAAGTTATTATTATTTTAAGAAAAGAGTGTCCTCCTTAACTAATATAGTAAAGTGACATGTGCAATATGTGACCTCATGTGTGTCAAGTGATGACAGACCGGTTACTGGTTGGCTTGACGTCATTTGTCAGTCCTTACAGTACCCGATCTTCCCGGATAGTCACCCTCTCTGGTACTGGTCGGGCCCAAACACTGCTTAGCTTCCAAGGTCGGACGAGATTGGGCGTGCCAGTGTGGTTTGACTGTACACACCGGTAGACGTCGTAACACCAGAACATGACCGCATGATACTTGAAACACAGCTTTATTTGTGATCAAGGATACAGACAAAGAACAAGGAAAGTTGTGAAAAGAAGATGGATACGGCACCTCATAGGAAGGGTGCAATCTCATATCCCTCGTTCAGACCCCTTGGTTGCAGGGTCTGTAGCTGGAATATCCAATACATCTCCCTTCTCGAGAGTTTGTTCGCAAGGTCACCTCCTCTTTCTCCCAGACAAACATGCTCGATGGCCTTGAATGTGAGGTCTTCAGGATTGGAGTTGTGCCGTGCCGTAAAATGTCTTGAAACAGTGTGGCTCTCCACCTTGTTCTTGATGTTTCGTATGTGTTCCTGGATCCTTGTTTTTTGTGATCTTTTAGTCTTTCCCACATATCTCTTTTTGCAGGGGCATTCAAGTAAGTAGATCACGGACATACTGTTGCAATTCATGAAGTCTTTTATGGTGTATTGTTTCTTGTCATCTGTGTCGCTGAATGTTTTCCGGTTAGGATGCAAGTATTTACAGATGTTGCATTTCCCACATTTAAAGGACCCCACACATTTGGGCATCATGTTGTTCCTGGTCTGGTTCTCCTTCAAAAGACTTGGAGCAAGATGGTCCTTGAGGTTTCTGGATTTCTTAAAAATGACAGGTTCGGGCGGTAGGATGTCCTTGAGTACCGGGTCCATGAGGAGGATATTCCAGTGGTTCCTAAGCGAGTTCCTAATGGTCTTTTCATGTTGGCTGTAGGTGGTAATGAAGGCAACATAATTCATACTGGTATCCCTTTGTTTATACTTCAGGAGGTCCTTTCTGTCCACTCTCCTTGTCTTTGCTAAGGCTTCCTCCAGAATGGGTCCCGGATATTCTTTGTCCTTGAACCTTTTGCTGTAGATCTCTAGTTGGTCCTCACAATCCTTGGGATTCGTGCAGTTCCTTTTCACCCTCGAAAACTGTGATGCTGGTATGTTGTCCTTCCACTTCCGGAGGTGGTTGCTCTGGTAATGCAAATAACTGTTCATATCCACCTCTTTGATAAAGTTCTTAGTGGTGATCCTTCCATCTTCACCAGTGAGAATCAGGTCCAGATATTCAACAGATTTGACATCAAGTTTTGAGGTGAAAGTTAGGTTGAGATCATTACTTCCCATCGTGTTTAAAAATTCATTAAAAGATTCTGCAGAGCCGTTCCAGATAATTAAAATGTCATCGATGTATCGTTTGTACAGTATCACATTCTTAAAAGCACTAGAGTTGTAGACATGTGTCTCTTCCCAACGTCCCATGAATAAATTAGCAAAGCTTGGGGCAAAAATAGTTCCCATGGCTGTGCCACAGCGTTGTAGGTAAAACTGGTTAAGAAACTTAAAATAATTGCGGCTGAGGATAAAAAGCATAAGATCACAAATAAAATCTCGGTGGATGAGGGTTAAATCTGGATCGTTGTCCAAGTATTCCCTGCATGCAGCTATGCCCTTAGAGTGTTCGATGCAAGTGTATAGAGATTGGACATCCACAGTCGCCCATAGGTATGTGTCCTTCCATTCCACCGTACTGAGTGTATTAAGTATCGATGTCGTGTCCTTAAGATATGAGGGCAATGCTGTTAGGTGTTTTTTCAAAAAAATATCCACATATTCTGATTGGAGGTCAGAGAACCTATGCCCGCCACTATCGGTCTTCCCGGCGGGTTCGTCATGGATTTGTGGACCTTCGGTAGGAAGTAAAAAATGGGGGTGATGGGATTGGATTGTATGAGATACTGGTACTCCTCCTTAGTTATCACATTTTTTCGAAGGCCATGCAAGAGTTTGGTCCTCGACTCTTCCACAAATGGTTCCTTCGGGTCACCCTGTAGTGGCGTGTAAGAGTTAGTATCTCCAAGCAGTCTTAGTGCCTCTTTGGTGTAGAGGTCATGGTCCATGATAACCAATCCCCCCCCTTTTGTCAGCCGGTTTTATGACTATATTGTTATTTTTCTGTAGTTTTTTATGTGCTTCGCATTCGCGATTCCCCAAGTTTTTTCCTTCAGCCGGTTTCTGTTCAGTTTCACACAGGTCCTTCTTCACCATGTCATAAAAGATACTGACATTTGTTCCCTTGGATTCTAAGGGGTAGTACTTTGATACTGGTTTCAGGCCTGACTTGGAATGTTCCTCATAGTTGCTAATGATGGCATCTTCTTTGCGCAGAAAGTGTCTCTTTAGTGTAAGTTTTCTCACAAACTTGTTTAGGTCAATAAAAGTCTCGAATTTATTCAAACCGCTCGTGGGTGCGAAAGACAAACCTCTGCTGAGTAATGTTAGCTCTGGATCTGTTAGAACGTGTTTAGACAAGTTGAAGATGCCTTTTTCCCTTGGTTCGGCTATTGCAAGTTTCTTCTTTTCTGGTCTCTCCCTCCTACCGCCCCATTTTCCTCTTCCTCTGTGAGTCTTCTTTTCATAGGTGAAGCCTGTCTGCTGTCTTCCCTCACTGTGTTTCTTACCATGTCTTTGGCTCTGGCGCCTGTCCTTACTGATAAAAAATCCTGGTCCCCCGTGGAGTCTCTTCTTTGTAATGTAGAGAACCTGTTCGTAGTTTTTATGTGTGGGTTACATGGGGAGTCCTCACTATTGACCCTGGTTCTCTTCCCTTTGTTCGGTATTGTTTTCCATTGATATTTCACTGTTCCATTGGGTAAATGGCCAGGAGCCTTGAATCTGCTCCAATTTTTCATGTGTCCTTGAATGTAGTCGTTTTTGTCCCGAAGAAACTTCTTTTCTTTCCCTTTGATGACTTCCCCTTCTATGTGCTCTAATTTTTTGTTAAGAACCTTTTCGTTAATGATATAGTCCTCTTTGTCCTTGAACTCGACCAATTCAGATTCTTTTGCCTTTATTTCAATCTCTAGTTCTGCCAAACCATCCTTCTTTTTGCGGATGAGGAGTTTCATGAGGTCTATTGAACATCTGTGTAAGATGGAGTCCCATTCTTCTATGAAGTCTGTGTCCATCGTACCTGACGTAGGTTGTTTGAGTAATCTTAAGCCCCTGGGTACTCGGTTGACTGAAATATAGTGCTCAAGTCCTTTCACATCCCACCAGGCTTTGACTTCTTTAATAAGAAGTTTCTCCATGCCCCAGAATAGATCATCAAGGTCTTGTGTGGGTGTTGGAGCATCCACCTGCTTGTTTTCATTGAATATTTTTTGTCATAAATCATTTCTTTTGCCCGTACGATCAGTGTTTCTAAACATTCTGATCTAATTAGTTCAGTACTGGATGTTGTACTCACCAGGCTGCTATATCAATGTACCAAAGAATAATAGTAATGCGAAGGATGATACAGCGCCACTTGTGGATTAAGATCTCAGTGGTAAAAGTTGTATATTAAAAAATTGTTAAAAAGGTATTAAAGACACAACCGCCTTGTTAGAGGTGTCTGCCACCCCTTAAGGTTGCAACACTAGTACAATGCTGCCTAAAAGATACACAGTGGGGGGATAAGGGTACCGGCGACTACTGTTGTGTAGACGTGCAAAAGGTTACTATTAAAAACGTATGATTCATGAGCCAAAACTGTGTATCTTTTAGGCAGCATTGACACAGACTTCATAGAAGAATGGGACTCCATCTTACACAGATGTTCAATAGACCTCATGAAACTCCTCATCCGCAAAAAGAAGGATGATTTGGCAGAACTAGAGATTGAAATAAAGGCAAAAGAATCTGAATTGGTCGAGTTCAAGGACAAAGAGGACTATATCATTAACGAAAAGGTTCTTAACAAAAAATTAGAGCACATAGAAGGGGAAGTCATCAAAGGGAAAGAAAAGAAGTTTCTTCGGGACAAAAACGACTACATTCAAGGACACATGAAAAATTGGAGCAGATTCAAGGCTCCTGGCCATTTACCCAATGGAACAGTGAAATATCAATGGAAAACGATACCGAACAAAGGGAAGAGAACCAGGGTCAATAGTGAGGACTCCCCATGTAACCCACACATAAAAACTACGAACAGGTTCTCTACATTACAAAGAAGAGACTCCACGGGGGACCAGGATTTTTTATCAGTAAGGACAGGCGCCAGAGCCAAAGACATGGTAAGAAACACAGTGAGGGAAGACAGCAGACAGGCTTCACCTATGAAAAGAAGACTCACAGAGGAAGAGGAAAATGGGGCGGTAGGAGGGAGAGACCAGAAAAGAAGAAACCTGCAATAGCCGAACCAAGGGAAAAAGGCATCTTCAACTTGTCTAAACACGTTCTAACAGATCCAGAGCTAACATTACTCAGCAGAGGTTTGTCTTTCGCACCCACGAGCGGTTTGAATAAATTCGAGACTTTTATTGACCTAAACAAGTTTGTGAGAAAACTTACACTAAAGAGACACTTCCTGCGCAAAGAAGATGCCATCATTAGCAACTATGAGGAACGTTCCAAGTCAGGCCTGAAACCAGTATCAAAGTACTACCCCTTAGAATCCAAGGGAACAAATGTCAGTATCTTTTATGACATGGTGAAGAAGGACCTGTGTGAAACTGAACAGAAACCGGCTGAAGGAAAAAACTTGGGGAATCGCGAATGCGAAGCACTTAAAAAAACGACAGAAAAATAACAATATAGTCATAAAACCGGCTGACAAAGGGGGGGGATTGGTTATCATGGACCATGACCTCTACACCAAAGAGGCACTAAGACTGCTTGGAGATACTAACTCTTACACGCCACTACAGGGTGACCCGAAGGAACCATTTGTGGAAGAGTTGAGGACCAAACTCTTGCATGGCCTTCGAAAAAATGTGATAACTAAGGAGGAGTAACAGTATCTCATACAATCCAATCCCATCACCCCCATTTTTTACTTCCTACCGAAGGTCCACAAATCCATGACGAACCCGCCGGGGAGACCGATAGTGGCGGGCATAGGTTCTCTGACCTCCAATCTATCAGAATATGTGGATATTTTTTTGAAAAAACACGTAACAGCATTGCCCTCATATCTTAAGGACACAACATCGATACTTAATACACTCAGTACGGTGGAATGGAAGGACACATACCTATGGGCGACTGTGGATGTCCAATCTCTATACACTTGCATCGAACACTCTAAGGGCATAGCTGCATGCAGGGAATACTTGGACAACGATCCAGATTTAACCCCCATCCACCGAGATTTTATTTGTGATCTTGTGCTTTTTATCCTCAGCCACAATTATTTTAAGTTTCTTAACCAGTTTTACCTACAACGCTGTGGCACAGCCATGGGAACTATTTTTGCCCCAAGCTTTGCTAATTTATTCATGGGACGTTGGGAAGAGACACATGTCTACAACTCTAGTGCTTTTAAGAATGTGATACTGTACAAACGATACATCGATGACATTTTAATTATCTGGAACGGCTCTGCAGAATCTTTTAATGAATTTTTAAACACGATGGGAAGTAATGATCTCAACCTAACTTTCACCTCAAAACTTGATGTCAAATCTGTTGAATATCTGGACCTGATTCTCACTGGTGAAGATGGAAGGATCACCACTAAGAACTTTATCAAAGAGGTGGATATGAACAGTTATTTGCATTACCAGAGCAACCACCTCCGGAAGTGGAAGGACAACATACCAGCATCACAGTTTTCGAGGGTGAAAAGGAACTGCACGAATCCCAAGGATTGTGAGGACCAACTAGAGATCTACAGCAAAAGGTTCAAGGACAAAGAATATCCGGGACCCATTCTGGAGGAAGCCTTAGCAAAGACCAGGAGAGTGGACAGAAAGGACCTCCTGAAGTATAAACAAAGGGATACCAGTATGAATTCTGTTGCCTTCATTACCACCTACAGCCAACATGAGAAGACCATTAGGAACTCGCTTAGGAACCACTGGAATATCCTCCTCATGGACCCGGTACTCAAGGACATCCTACCGCCCGAACCTGTCCTTATTTTTAAGAAATCCAGAAACCTCAAGGACCATCTTGCTCCAAGTCTTTTGAAGGAGAACCAGACCAGGAACAACATGATGCCCAAATGTGTGGGGTCCTTTAAATGTGGGAAATGCAACATCTGTAAATACTTGCATCCTAACCGGAAAACATTCAGCGACACAGATGACAAGAAACAATACACCATAAAAGACTTCATGAATTGCAACAGTATGTCCGTGATCTACTTACTTGAATGCCCCTGCAAAAAGAGATATGTGGGAAAGACTAAAAGATCACTAAAAACAAGGATCCAGGAACACATACGAAACATCAAGAACAAGGTGGAGAGCCACACTGTTTCAAGACATTTTACGGCACGGCACGGCACAACTCCAATCCTGAAGACCTCACATTCAAGGCCATCGAGCATGTTTGTCTGGGAGAAAGAGGAGGTGACCTTGCGAACAAACTCTCGAGAAGGGAGATGTATTGGATATTCCAGCTACAGACCCTGCAACCAAGGGGTCTGAACGAGGGATATGAGATTGCACCCTTCCTATGAGGTGCCGTATCCATCTTCTTTTCACAACTTTCCTTGTTCTTTGTCTGTATCCTTAATCACAAATAAAGCTGTGTTTCAAGTATCATGCGGTCATGTTCTGGTGTTACGACGTCTACCGGTGTGTACAGTCAAACCACACTGGCACGCCAATCTCGTCCGACCTTGGAAGCTAAGCAGTGTTTGGGCCCGACCAGTACCAGAGAGGGTGACTCTCCGGGAAGATCGGGTACTGTAAGGACTGACAAATGACGTCAAGCCAACCAGTAACCGGTCTGTCATCACTTGACACACATGAGGTCACATATTGCACATGTCACTTTACTATATTAATTAAGGAGGACACACTCTTTTCTTAAAATAATAACTTTTTAAAATAGTATATATATATATTTTTTTTTTTTTTAAATACCAGATTAAGTATGTATATTAATCAATATGAAGTCTCACTTTGCACTTGGTTCACTTTCTGCACTAACTGTTCCCTTTAAATATGTACTTGGTATCATCTCCACAATAACTGTCAGCCAATTATCAAACAATTAACTTATTTATGATCCAGATAGAAATATTGCACTATTGTACATGTGTGGCCATCTATATATTTCAAAATAATAATTTATATATTTATAAAAAAGACAACTATATAGATTTCACCATGTTTTTTCTCGTTTGTTCTATTTACATATGGTTATTGCCATGGATACCGCAAAATCACAAGCATTGAGTCTCCTTAGACTCCGGAAAGATGGCCGCCGCAATCCATGTATCTAGTATGGAACATAGCCCCTGCAAAATGGCCGCTGCAATATCCGTGGTGATGGACATACAGTTCCCCTGAGCCCAAGAAGCACGTCTGCTGCCATCCTGAACAGGACAATGGGCACATGCGCGGTGTACACGGATCGCCGCCGGCGCATGCGCACAAGCAAACCGGAAGTGGGCGGAAGTATCGGAGGTCACGTGACGCGCTACCTCCGTCACCGAAGTGTGGCGGAAGTGCCGCAATTTACCGTTTTAAGTCCTTCTGAACAATTGTATTAACTGTGAACACTCGTTTTCCACAAGATATTGGCTACTATGATCCATACTATCTGGGGCCATGCTCAGATGCAATGCCCTGATCGTGTTTATGTTAAATACCCTTGAATGTTTTTTTACTGATCACATGATCAATGATGTCATCACACACCCATATCAGTTACTACTAGGGCTATAAATAGGCATGCCATCTCACTCTGTCCCTACCCTTTGAAGAAGTCTGATGTGACGAAACGCGTTGGGTTTCCTGCAGTGACCCCCTTGCCTATTTTAAAAGCTAAGTCCTTACCTTTCTATCTTTTTACCTTTTTACTTGTTTTTGGATGTTTTATGACCTTTTATGCATCTTATCCATATGTGTTATTAAAACTGTTTGTTTAATTTTATATTTTTTGGCTCATGAATCATACGTTTTTAATAGTAACCTTTTGCACGTCTACACAACAGTAGTCGCCGGTACCCTTATCCCCCCACAGTGTATATGTGTTTGTGTGTGTGTGTGTGTGTGTGTATATATATATATATATAAGAGAGAGATATATAGAGAGAGATATAGAGATATATACACTGCTCAAAAAAATAAAGGGAACACTAAAATAACACATCCTAGATCTGAATGAATGAAGTATTCTTATTAAATACTTTGTTCTTTACATAGTTGAATGTGCTGACAACAAAATCGCACAAAAATTATCAATGGAAATCAAATTTATTAACCCATGGAGGTTTGGATTTGGAGTCACCCTCAAAATTAAAGTGGAAAAACACACTACAGACTGATCCAACTTTGATGTAATGTCCTTAAAACAAGTCAAAATGAGGCTCAGTAGTGTGTGTGGCCTCCACGTGCCTGTATGACCTCCCTACAACCCACACAAGTGGCTCAGGTAGTGCAGCTCATCCAGTATGGCACATCAATGCGAGCTGTGGCAAGGTTTGCTGTGTCTGTCAGCGTAGTGTCCAGAGCATGGAGGCGCTACCAGGAGACAGGCCAGTACATCAGGAGACGTGGAGGAGGCCGTAGGAGAGCAACAACCCAGCAGCAGGACCGCTACCTCCGCCTTTGTGCAAGGAGGAACAGGAGGAGCACTGCCAGAGCCCTGCAAAATGACCTACAGCAAGCCACAAATGTGCATGTGTCTACTCAAACGATCAGAAACGGACTCCATGAGGGCCCGACGCCCACAGTTGGGGGTTGTGCTTACAGCCCAACACCGTGGAGGACGCTTGACATTTGCCAGAGAACACCAAGATTGGCAAATTCGCCACTGGCGCCCTGTGCTCTGCACAGATGAAATCAGGTTCACACTGAGCACGTGACAGACGTGAGAGAGAGTCTGGAGACACCAAGGAGAACGTTCTGCTGCCTGCAACATCCTCCAGCATGACCGGTTTGGCAGTGGGTCAGTAATGGTGTGGGGTGGCATTTCTTTGGGGGGCCGCACAGCCCTCCATGTGCTCGCCAGAGGTAGCTTGACTGCCATTAGGTACCGAGATGAGATCCTCAGACCCCTTGTGAGACCATATGCTGGTGCGGTTGGCCCTGGGTTCCTCCTAATGCAAGACAATGCTAGACCTCATGTGGCTGGAGTGTGTCAGCAGTTCTTGCAAGACGAAGGCATTGATGCTATGGACTGGCCCGCCCGTTCCCCAGACCTGAATCCAATTGAGCACAGCTGGGACATCATGTCTCGCTCCATCCACCAATGCCACGTTGCACCACAGACTGTCCAGGAGTTGGCAGATGCTTTAGTCCAGGTCTGGGAGGAGATCCCTCAGGAGACCATCCGCCACCTCATCAGAAGCATGCCCAGGCGTTGTAGGGAGGTCATACAGGTACGAGGAGGCCACAGACACTACTGAGCCTCATTTTGACTTGTTTTAAGGACATTACATCAAAGTTGGATCAGCCTGTAGTGTGTTTTTCCACTTTAATTTTGAGGGTGACTCCAAATCCAGACCTCCATGGGTTAATAAATTTAATTTCCATTGATAATTTTTGTGTGATTTTGTTGTCAGCACATTCAACTATGTAAAGAACAAAGTATTTAATAAGAATATTTCATTCATTCAGATCCAGGATGTGTTATTTTAGTGTTCCCTTTTATTTTTTTGAGCAGTGTATATAGAGATATAGATATATTTATATATATTGGGTATTATATTATGTATATTCATGAATGCTGAAGTAATAGTATTCTTTTTCATGTACTAGACGCTCTGTTGATTAAGCTCTACGTCGGCAGTGACGAGTTGGTCTTCAGTCCTTTCAAGGAGTACGAAGGTTTTTTTTCTCTCCCCGACGCGGTGGGAATACTGTGGAAGTCAACTCCTGGTCGACACGGGGCCCTGTCAGAAAGGATCATATACAGGAAGCTAAGTGATATTTTATTTCTATACTTTGAGTAGAGAGAGCACCACTTTCCGTCAAACTCAAAAGTGACAGGTTGACACGCCCACAATTGGGCAAACCACGCCTCTAATTATGCAAATCACTCCCTAACCACACCCCTAATCACTCCTCCGACACTCCCACTTTTCCTCCCCTTCTGATGTTGTTTTATAGGAAATAAGCTTACAAAAGGAGTTATAAGCATCGTTTAACCATTGAAAACCCTCCTGCGTATTAACTCTTAGTTGCACCAGTAAATGTTATATCCGGTTGATTTATAAAATAAGCGAACGAGCTACGCTTGCCGTTTATTGGTTTTAGAGTGCTATCTATAAAAGAGTGCTATCTATAAAAGTGTACGCTATTATGTCTGCGGACAAAAGAAGCGTCGTGTTACGAGGGTCGGCAAACCGAAAAAAGCGTATGAGGAATGCGTATTACACAGTATTAAACCCGGAGAGTTATAGCGGCTTTGATAAGTTTTATACGTCGAATAAATGTGTTTAAACGTGGCGATATTAAAGAATGGCTGCAAGAACAAGACGGTCAGGAAAAACTATAAAAGGAACATGATCTGCGTATCGGATATAAATCGACAATGGCAATGCGACTTGGTTTCGCTCATAGATCTTGCGAAGTACAACGATGGATTTAAGTACATACTAACCATCATCGATATTTTCAGTAAGAGATCGTGGGCTGAAAGCCTAATGACTAAGAACGCTACATCAGTCGCTAATGCTTTTGAAAAAATATTTCAGCAGGGTTCCGTACCAAAGAAGCTGCAAACAGACTGCGGTAAAGAGTTTCTAAACAAAACCTTAAAAAAAGTGTTAGAAAAATACGATATACACCATTTTACGACTAATAACGACGGAAAGGCGGCTGTCATAGAGCGCTTTAATAGAACTTTAAAAACACGGATGTGGCGCTATTTCACAGCGCAGAATACTTACAGATATATAGATGTTTTACAGGACTTAATATACAGCTATAATAATACGTACCACAGAACGATTAAGTGTGCACCGTGTGAAGTGAAGCCCTCTAACGCATTGAGGATTTTCAAGACGGTGTATGGCGATTACTTTAAAGACTGTAAGCAAGCGCCTTGTTTATCCATCGGTGAACACGTGCGCATATCCAAATATAAGGATATATTTCAGAAAGGTTACGAAGATAATTATTCTGAGGAAATATTTGTCATACAGAGTGTGAACACTAAAGGTCTTAAGCCGCTTTATAAGTTGACAGATCTGTACGGTGAAGTTATAATGGGTAGTTTTTACCCCGAAGAACTTCAAAGCATCCCCAAAAACTATAAAAGAATTTACAAAGTGGAAAAGATTTAAAAAAATAAGACGGTCAGAGGTCGAAAATACGCGTTAGTCAAATGGCGCGGGTACCCCGCAAAATTTAACAGTTGGGTTGATGCATCGGAGATAAAAGACATATAAAGCTCATTACTATCTAAACAAGACGAGCGATGGATGACAAGTCGTTCTACATAACCTTACCCAGCAATGCCTCATCGGTTACTTTCCCGCAAAATAAGATTTCTAACTATACAACAAAACTTGCAAAGTCGATACACTTAAGCGGTGAGTGGGAAGTCGCTCTTACAGAGATACAATATCCGCACACGTGGAATACATTGGATTTACAAGATTGTAGATTGCAAATATCATGGGGTGGAACGGCGGATCAGCCGGTGGCGAGAGTCGTGAGTGTGTGCATTAAACCGGGTTTTTATGAAACAATCGATGCGCTACTGAACGTAATCAACGCGGAAATTGTACAACAGAAACTGGACGTTGGATTAAGACTAACGTACGATCCGTTTGCACGCATTGTAACATGCGACAGTAAGCGGATGTATCAAATCCACGCCGGTTCTAAACTGACATGGATACTGGGTTTACAGCCTAAAACTAAGATTTCTAAACCATGCGCCGACATCAAAGGTGGTCAGTATACGCTGTACGTGTACACAGACATTATCGAACACCAGAGGGTTGGTGATAGTTATGTACCGCTACTCCGCACTGTTGAAATTAAGGGCCATAACAATGAGGTGATCACAATACGATACGAGAAGCCCGATTACGTACCTTTGTGCAAAGCGCATTTTGACACAGTGGCCATAGAGATAAAGAACGACCAGAACAAGAACATCTCATTTAAGTTTGTTAAAGTGATCGTGAAACTACACTTTAGACGTCGCAAAAACGATATTTATTAACTAAACAGAATGGTAGCTGTTAAAAATTTTGGCGATCCTGGTCTCTACGCGCAATATTATAAAACGCAAGCCGGTAATGGATTACCGGGTTTTCACGGCAGCGCGTACATGTACGGATGCGGTTTAGGCGGTATTTTTCGAAGTCTTTTTCAGAAAAGCTGTTCCTCTTTTCCGGAGAGGCTTAGAGTTAGCTAAACCGCACATGAAGACCGCGGCCCGTAATATCTCGAAAGACGTTATCGGTCAAGCCACAACGGCCGTGATGAATAAAATACACGATGCGAACCAAGCGAAACAAGATGGTTCAGGACTAATATATACAAGAAAAGGTGTGTCTAAAAGAAAACGGAAGCGTATGATAGCGCTTCCGCCATGGGACATACCCTTTTTTAAATAAAAACCAGAGACGACGCAACTCAAAGAAGAAGAGAAAGCCGAAGCGCTCCGTCGGTGATATTTTTTAAACAACATGTCTTTCATACACTCCGAGTCCGTTGAATGCGCAAAAACAGAGCTGGATCTTTTTGACGTGCCTCCGACACAAACTAGCATAGAGAAAAGTCTATACGTCGAAGTTCAACCTTTAGCGGCATTATCCGACACAGCGCCGCTTGAATTTTATATAGCGGCCAGCGGCGAACACTACTATGATCTGAACAACACACTGCTGTAAGTGACGTGTAAGATCGTACGAAACGATAACACACAGCTGGTCCAAGGGGCTCGGGTTGCCCTTATTAATTACCCCATAGCTACTTTATTCAGCCAAGTGGATGTAACTTTGGGCGACAGGCTCATATCACAATCCAACAACCTTTACGCTTACCGGGCGTACATTGAGACTATATTGAATTATAGCTCGGACGCTTTGTCAACAAAGCACACCACAGGCTTATTTTACAAAGATGTGGCTGGAGAACACAACAATAGGACGCTGGATGGACCTAATACGGGGTTTAAAAAACGCGCAGAAGCAACATCGCAGAGTCGCACGGTTGAATTGCTAGGACCGCTTCACTGCGACCTTTTCCACCAACATAAACTAATTTTAAACGCTGTTGACCTGAAGATTAAACTCACCAGAAACAAAGACTCATTCTGCTTAATGTCGGCTGAAGCGGATGCCTTTAAAATACAGATCACAGCGGCGTCCCCGTTTGTGAAAAGAGTACAGGTCTCACCGGCCGTGCGGATCGGGCACGCGCAGGCCCTGCTAAATGGCAATGCGAAATACGCGATTGACCGCGTTGGGATGAAAATCTACAGCGTACCAGCGGGCAGTAGAGTATTTAATCTAGAAAATCTATTTTTAGGTCAAGTTCCGAAAACGGTCATAGCCGGCTTTGTGGACAACGAAGCATTTTCAGGTGTCCTTAATCGGAATCCACTTTGTTTTGAACATAAAAATGTGAGCTTTGCATCCCTTTATCTGGATGGAACACCGCACCCAGCAAAACCATTTCAACCAGACTTTGAACACGGTAATGCCGTAAGAGAGTATATGTCGCTCATACAGATCACAAATAAGCAGAAATCTGACGCCGGCATACTGATTGACCGCGAGGAGTACCTCAACGGCTATACGCTATTCGCTTTTGCTCTGTCGCCGGAGCAGGAATGTGGAGAACACCTTTCCCTGATAAGAACAGGCAATCTACGCGCAGAATTTCGCTTTGCAGAAGCGTTGGACCGGACTGTCAATGTGATATACGCTCTATTTGATAACATCATCGAAATTAATCAAAGGCGCGATGTGCTGTACGATTATCTATAAATGAAAAACATAAAAAGCATATTTACAGTTACATTAATGTTGCAATAAAATATCCTTATGATTTATAATGGTCTGTTTTGTTCTTTGTTTCTGATCTATGTTTTTGGAAGAAGATCACACTCGCACAACAACATAACGTTTAAAATCATTGTTTATTATAGTTATGAAACATTGTACATAAAATGTTTCAAACACAGGGATGATTACAAGTTACACATTTCTGTATACATTTATCCGAATAGCGACTCAAACAATGACTTTTCGGCAGGCGCCTTACAAACATTGCAACTAAACGGTCATTACATTTTGTATCATTACTAAATCGGGTTAGAATATCCTCATATTTGTAGTTTTTACACATCAATATAAAGTAAATACAGTATTGCCCGCATACAGCGCTTGAAAAACCTTGTAACCGACAGTTTTGGTGACAAATACTTTTTGAATTAAAATGTAAAAACTTTATGATATTCTTTGGGAAAATGTCACTGTCCGGCGAGAGCCCGTAGGAATCAAAGAAATAACAAATGCCGTGTTCATTAAAATAAACGGCCAACCAGTGTTCGCCGGGCTGACCGCTGCTATGCGTGTTGATTACAAACGCGCAGGGGTATTGCGTCAGTTTATCGTTAGGCAACAGATCACACGGATACGTTCCTTTAAAAATATGCCGTGGAACCAAAACTGTCTGTTACAAGGTTTTTCAAGCGCTGTATGCGGGCAATACTGTATTTACTTTATATTTATGATGTGTAAAAACTACAAATATGAGGATATTCTAACCCGATTTAGTAATGATACAAAATGTAATGACCGTTTAGTTGCAATGTTTGTAAGGCGCCTGCCGAAAAGTCATTGTTTGAGTCGCTATTCGGATAAATGTATACAGAAATGTGTAACTTGTAATCATCCCTGTTTGAAACATTTTATGTACAATGTTTCATAACTATAATAAACAATGATTTTAAACGTTATGTTGTTGTGCGAGTGTGATCTTCTTCCAAAAACATAGATCAGAAACAAAGAACAAAACAGACCATTATAAATCATAAGGATATTTTATTGCAACATTAATGTAACTGTAAATATGCTTTTTATGTTTATTTCATTTATAGATAATCGTACAGCACATCGCGCCTTTGATTAATTTCGATGATGTTATCAAATAGAGCGTATATTATCACATTGACAGTCCGGTCCAACGCTTCTGCAAAGCGAAATTCTGCGCGTAGATTGCCTGTTCTTATCAGGGAAAGGTGTTCTCCACATTCCTGCTCCGGCGACAGAGCAAAAGCGAATAGCGTATAGCCGTTGAGGTACTCCTCGCGGTCAATCAGTATGCCGGCGTCAGATTTCTGCTTATTTGTGATCTGTATGAGCGACATATACTCTCTTACGGCATTACCGTGTTCAAAGTCTGGTTGAAATGGTTTTGCTGGGTGCGGTGTTCCATCCAGATAAAGGGATGCAAAGCTCACATTTTTATGTTCAAAACAAAGTGGATTCCGATTAAGGACACCTGAAAATGCTTCGTTGTCCACAAAGCCGGCTATGACCGTTTTCGGAACTTAACCTAAAAATAGATTTTCTAGATTAAATACTCTACTGCCCGCTGGTACGCTGTAGATTTTCATCCCAACGCGGTCAATCGCGTATTTCGCATTGCCATTTAGCAGGGCCTGCGCGTGCCCGATCCGCACGGCCGGTGAGACCTGTACTCTTTTCACAAACGGGGATGCCGCTGTGATCTGTATTTTAAAGGCATCCGCTTCAGCCGACATTAAGCAGAATGAGTCTTTGTTTCTGGTGAGTTTAATCTTCAGGTCAACAGCGTTTAAAATTAGTTTATGTTGGTGGAAAAGGTCGCAGTGAAGCGGTCCTAGCAATTCAACCGTGCGACTCTGCGATGTTGCTTCTGCGCGTTTTTTGAACCCCGTATTAGGTCCATCCAGCGTCCTGTTGTTGTGTTCTCCAGCCACATCTTTGTAAAATAAGCCTGTGGTGTGCTTTGTTGACAAAGCGTCCGAGCTATAATTCAATATAGTCTCAATGTACGCCCGGTAAGCGTAAAGGTTGTTGGATTGTGATATGAGCCTGTCGCCCAAAGTTACATCCACTTGGCTGAATAAAGTAGCTATGGGGTAATTAATAAGGGCAACCCGAGCCCCTTGGACCAGCTGTGTGTTATCGTTTCGTACGATCTTACACGTCACGTACAGCAGTGTGTTGTTCAGATCATAGTAGTGTTCGCCGCTGGCCGCTATATAAAATTCAAGCGGCGCTGTGTCGGATAATGCCGCTAAAGGTTGAACTTCGACGTATAGACTTTTCTCTATGCTAGTTTGTGTCGGAGGCACGTCAAAAAGATCCAGCTCTGTTTTTGCGCATTCAACGGACTCGGAGTGTATGAAAGACATGTTGTTTAAAAAATATCACAGACTGAGCGCTTCGGCTTTCTCTTCTTCTTTGAGTTGCGTCGTCTCTGGTTTTTATTTAAAAAAGGGTATGTCCCATGGCGGAAGCGCTATCATACGCTTCCGTTTTCTTTTAGACACGCCTTTTCTTGTATATATTAGTCCTGAACCATCTTGTTTCGCTTGGTTCGCATCGTGTATTTTATTCATCACGGCCGTTGTGGCTTGACCGATAACGTCTTTCGCGATATTACGGGCCGCGGTCTTCATATGCGGTTTAGCTAACTCTAAGCCTCTCCGGAAAAGAGGAACAGCTTTTCTGAAAAGACTTCGAAAAATACCGCCTAAACCGCATCCGTACATGTACGCGCTGCCGTGAAAACCCGGTAATCCATTACCGGCTTGCGTTTTATAATATTGCGCGTAGAGACCAGGATCGCCATAATTTTTAACAGCTACCATTCTGTTTAGTTAATAAATATCGTTTTTGCGACGTCTAAAGTGTAGTTTCACGATCACTTTAACAAACTTAAATGAGATGTTCTTGTTCTGGTCGTTCTTTATCTCTATGGCCACTGTGTCAAAATGCGCTTTGCACAAAGGTACGTAATCGGGCTTCTCGTATCGTATTGTGATCACCTCATTGTTATTGCCCTTAATTTCAACAGTGCGGAGTAGCGGTACATAACTATCACCGACCCTCTGGTGTTCGATAATGTCTGTGTACACGTACAGCGTATACTGACCACCTTTGATGTCGGCGCATGGTTTAGAAATCTTAGTTTTAGGCTGTAAACCCAGTATCCATGTCAGTTTAGAACCGGCGTGGATTTGATACATCCGCTTACTGTCGCATGTTACAATGCGTGCAAACGGATCGTACGTTAGTCTTAATCCAACGTCCAGTTTCTGTTGTACAATTTCCGCGTTGATTACGTTCAGTAGCGCATCGATTGTTTCATAAAAACCCGGTTTAATGCACACACTCACGACTCTCGCCACCGGCTGATCCGCCGTTCCACCCCATGATATTTGCAATCTACAATCTTGTAAATCCAATGTATTCCACGTGTGCGGATATTGTATCTCTGTAAGAGCGACTTCCCACTCACCGCTTAAGTGTATCGACTTTGCAAGTTTTGTTGTATAGTTAGAAATCTTATTTTGCGGGAAAGTAACCGATGAGGCATTGCTGGGTAAGGTTATGTAGAACGACTTGTCATCCATCGCTCGTCTTGTTTAGATAGTAATGAGCTTTATATGTCTTTTATCTCCGATGCATCAACCCAACTGTTAAATTTTGCGGGGTACCCGCGCCATTTGACGAACGCGTATTTTCGACCTCTGACGTCTTATTTTTTAAAATCTTTTCCACTTTGTAAATTCTTTTATAGTTTTTGGGGATGCTTTGAAGTTCTTCGGGGTAAAAACTAACCATTATAACTTCACCGTACAGATCTGTCAACTTATAAAGCGGCTTAAGACCTTTAGTGTTCACACTCTATGACAAATATTTCCTCAGAATAATTATCTTCGTAACCTTTCTGAAATATATCCTTATATTTGGATATGCGCACGTGTTCACCGATGGATAAACAAGGCGCTTGTTTACAGTCTTTAATCGCCATACACCGTCTTGAAAATCCTCAATGCGTTAGAGGGCTTCACTTCACACGGTGCACACTTAATCGTTCTGTGGTACGTATTATTATAGCTGTATATAAAGTCCTGTAAAACACCTATATATCTGTAAGTATTCTGTGAAATAGCGCCACATCCGTGTTTTTAAAGTTCTATTAAAGCGCTCTATGACAGCCGCCTTTACGTCGTTATTAGTCGCAAAATGGTGTATATCGTATTTTTCTAACACTTTTTTGAAGGTTTTGTTTAGAAACTCTTTACTGCAGTCTGTTTGCAGCTTCTTTGGTATGGAACCCTGCTGAAATATTTTTTCAAAAGCATTAGCGACTGATGTAGCGTTCTTAGTCATTAGGCTTTCAGCCCACGATCTCTTACTGAAAATATCGATGATGGTTAGTATGTACTTAAATCCATCGTTGTACTTCGCAAGATCTATGAGCGAAACCAAGTCGCATTGCCATTGTCGATTTATATCCGATACGCAGATCATGTTCCTTTTATAGTTTTTCCTGACCGGCGTATGTAATGTATACGCGTCTTGTTCTTGCAGCCATTCTTTAATATCGCCACGTTTAAACACATATTTATTCGACGTATAAAACTTATCAAAGCCGCTATAACTCCCCGGGTTTAATACTGTGTAATACGCATTCTTCATACGCTTTTTTCGGTTTGCCGACCCTCGTAACACGACGCTTCTTTTGTCCGCAGACATAATAGCGTACACTTTTATAGATAGCACTCTAAAACCAATAAACAGCAAGCGTAGCTCGTACGCTTATTTTATAAATCAACCGGATATAACATTTACTGGTGCAACTAAGAGTTAATACGCAGGAGGGTTTTCAATGGTTAAACGACGCTTATAACTCCTTTTGTAAGCTTATTTCCTATAAAACAACATCAGAAGGGGAGGAAAAGTGGGAGTGTCGGAGGAGTGATTAGGGGTGTGGTTAGGTCGTGATTTGCATAATTAGAGGCGTGGTTATGGCGTGGTTTGCCTAATTGTGGGCGTGTCGACCTGTCACTTTTGAGTTTGACGGAAAGTGGTGCTCTCTCTACTACTTTGACCCTGTTTACATGCACATGTGGGAGTGTTTATATTCGGAAAGGCGTCCGATAGAATTTACCTAAAGTGTGTAAGGTTGGTTTCTCCTGTTGGTTCTTCTTATACCATTACGGCGGCTGCTGTGGGTATACAGAAGGTTGGCTGGGGAAATGCTGAGGCTGTCTCTGGGAGATACTGGAGTTTTTCCCTGGGATGGTGTATCACTGTTGGGGGTTACTTCGGCTCAGTCAATCTCGGGGCATACTGCTGGTGATTCTACCTTCGTTGAGTTAGTTTCCTTCACAAGGGTTGGTGACGCATTCTTTGGTGGGATGTAGTCGTTTTAACAGGTTCGATTCGATTCATTTTCCTTTTCTGTGCTGACAGTAGAAGGTGAAAAAGGTAAGGTTTCTGCAACCTTGTTCGGTTCGCAGAACGGGATGTCGTTGTCTGTTTCTACCACATACATTACAGGTCGCGGGGTCTACCTGGCTGGAGGCCACCTTGGTGGGACCTCGTCTACTACGGGTCAGTCAGTCCGGGAATAGACTAGGAACTGAGTTAATTATAGAATCCTAGGGGAACTTTCTGGTGTGACAGATGGTTCCCCTCACTGATTTTTCTATTAGATCTTGCTGTTCCCCTTTAGAAGGGGAGGTGGTACGCGACGCCATACCAGTGGTGCGTAAGGTTCAGGGCATTGTCCTGCTGTCCCTGATATAAAAAAAAAAAAAGACAAAGATTTCTCCTTACGATGTTGGACTACAGGATGGAATCTCTCAGACGAGGGAGCTCCACCACGTCAATGTCTTGGCCATTTCACCGGAGTGATGACAGTAGGATGGTATTTTTTCATAGTAAGAGCCATCGTTATTCTGTAGGGGGGCACTCTCCTGCTTAAGGTGAGGTCAAGCCACAAGTGATGAAAATTGTCGTTTTCTCTCTGACTGTTCTTCGACACAGGGGAAGCCTGTTATTCCCAACGACACAGACATCGGAGGTGGGTATCAGAGTAGATACGGAAAGGTTGAGGTTCTGTGTGTTCCTGTGGACGGAAGTCTGAGGATCCGGAGTCGGATCAGATTTGTAGAGAGGCCTTTTTCGGTGAGCTGGTCAAATGCCAGAGTGGTTTTCACGGAGCCAGTTCGGGAGGTGGCCCGGGTCTCCCCTACACATGTGCCGGAATATAATCCTAATAGCCAGGATATCGCTCCTGTGGTGTCTGCTCTGTTCTCACCTCCTAGAGGGACGAAGGTTCGGAATCCAGGATGAGATCCTGGTGTCCATGCATGCAGATCTCCGAGACTGGGGAGCAGTCCTTGCAAGGGAAGTCTTTCCAGAGTAAAAGGTCAAGCTAGGAAGCTTGTCTGCAATAAGCCTTCTTGAGTTAAGAGATATTTTCAATGAGCATATGCTTCGTGATCTGTCCGTGTTAATTATGTCGGACGGCTTGACAGCAGTGGTGTATGTAAGCCGCTAGGGCGGAACGAGGAGAAAAGCGGCGATGGCGGAAGGCAAAAAAGTTTTCCGTTGGGTGAAAAGACTGGTAAACGCTATCTTAGTAGTCTTCGTTCCGGAGGTGAACCACAGTAAACTAGATGCCTCTGCAGACGCGATCTCCATCGGGAGAAATATAGTCATCATCGAGAAGTTTTCTCTGAAGTGACAGGTCTTTGAGGAGTGCCTCAAGTGGACATGCTGGCGTCTCGCCCCTACGAGAGATCTCAGGGATATTGTTCAGGGTCGGGGACACTCAAGCTATAGCAGTGGACGTCCTCGGGACACCTTGGGTGTTTCAGTCGGTCTATGTGTCCCCCCTGTTTTCACTTTTCGGACGGTGGTAATCGTAAGAAGAACAAGGGTTCAGACGATCTTCATTGTTCCGGTCTAACCAAGGAGGGCTTGGTATCCAGTTCTTCAAGATTTACTCAGAAGATCCATGACCTTTCCTCTACGTGAGGAACTGTTAAAGAATGATCCGGGCGTGTATCAAGACTTACCGCGGATGCGTTTGACGGCGTGGCGGTTGAACGCCATATCCTGGCCAGAAAGTGTATTCCCAGGTGAAGTCTTTCCCACACTTCTTCAGGTTAGAAAATAAGTAACGGCAAGGTCTTAGAGGAGCTTCGTGTCTTTGTCGGTATGAGGCTGCGGGACACTGCCATCTGGTCGCCTGGGGTCTGTCGGCCCTGGACCACCACCTCATCACCACCATGTTCAGAGAAAATAGGTGCCTTGGTGTGAATCCAAGATGGATACTACGGAAGACTTTCACTTGGGTCATTCTTCTCCATTCATTTTTGGCAAGCAGGTGTGGGTGCAGACTTAAAGTTAGGCTCCTTTTAAGTGCAAAGTTTTGGCCTTATAAATTTTCTTTCAAGAAGGAATTGGCAACCTTTCCGGTAGTTCGGACCTTCGTGAAAGGAGTACTGCACATCCACCCTCCATTTGTGCCCCCGTTGGCACCGTGGGACCTGGACGTAGTGTTGCGTTTTCATGTGTCACACTGTATGGAACCTTTGTGAAAGGTTGTGTTGAAATTTCTCTCTTGGAAAGTGGTCATGCTATTGGCTTTGGCATCCGCAAGGCGGATGTCGGAGGTAGCGGCTTTTTCTCACAAGAGCCCTGTTTGCTCTTCCATGTGGATAGAGAGGAATTGAGAACTTGGTTAATAGTACTGCCAAGAGTGGTTACTGGGTTTCGCAGAAAGCAGCCTGTTTTGATGCCGGTGGTTACTTAGGCATTAGCTGATTCAAAGTATCTTGATGTAGTCAGGGCTTTGAATATTTAAGTCGCCATGTATGCTCAGGACGTCTGCGTCTATGCAGTCTGTTACACGTTGGATCTGTGATACGATTCGGCGTGCTCGTTCTACGGCTGGATTGCCGTTACAGAAGTCGGTGGAGACCCATTCTACTAGGAAGGTGGGCTCATCTGGGGCGGCTGCCCGAGGGGTCTCGGCACTACAACTTTGCCGAGCAGCTACGTGGTCGGGGTCAAACACTTTGCTAAGTTCTACAAGTTTGATACCCTGGCTGAGGAGGTCCTCGTGTTGGCTCAATCGGTGCTGCAGAGTCGTCCGCACTCTCCCACCCTGTCTGGAGCTTTGGTATAGACCCCATGGTCCTTTTAGAGTCCCCAGCATCCTCTAGGACGTAAGAGAAAATAGGATTTTAATACCTACCGGTAAATCCTTTTCTCCTAGTCCGTAGAGCAGAGCTGGCCAAACCAGTCCTCAAGATCTACCAACAGTTCACATTTTCCAGACCACCTAGCTAGTGCACAGGTGTAATCATTACTAATTAAGATGTGCTGCATTTATTCCTACCTGACAATTCTACAGATCTCCAGGAGACCTGGAAAACATGAACTGTTGGTAGATCTCCAGGACCGGTTTGGCCAGCCCTGCCGTAGAGGATGCTGGGCGCCAGTCCCAGTGCGTACTGTGTCTGCAGTAATTGGTTATGGTTACACTCTTGGGATGTTTCTTTTTTGTCGGCTGTTGCTGGCGTTTTGCATGCCAGGGCGTGCGGTGTATTATTATTGGTTGTGTTGACACACAGGTTGTGTTGCATATTTTTTCAGCACATGGCTGTATGTTTTTCATACCGTGGGCTGGTATTCTGTTGAATGCCATGTTTTGCAGTATGTTCGTGGTGTGAGCTGGTATAATACTCACTGTTAAATGATAAATTCTTTCCTCGAAATGTCCGTCTCTCCTGGGCACAGTTTTCTAACTGAGGTCTGGAGGAGGGGCATAGAGGGAGGAGCCAGTTCACACCCAGTTTAAGTCTTTATAGTGTGCCCAAGCTCCTGCGGATCCGTCTATACTCATGGTCCTTTTGGAGTCCCCAGCATCCTCTACGGACTAGGAGAAAAGGATTTACTGGGTGGTATTAAAATCCTATTTTCTCTTACGTCCTAGGGGATAATGGGAATCTATTTAGTACTATGAGGTATAGATGGGTCCACTAGGAGCCATGGGCACTTTATGAAATTGATAGTGTGCGCTGGCTCTTCCTTCTATGCCCCTCCTACAAGACTCCGTTTAGAAAATGTGGCCGGAGGAGCCAGTCACGTTTCTGGAAGATCCTTAAGAGTTTTCTGCATTTATTTTTTGAGTTTGTTGTTTTCAGGCAGGACTGGATGGCACCAGCCTGCCTGCTTAGGGAGGGTGGAGGAGGCTCGTTCCCTGCTGGCTGGACACTAGCTCCTGAGGGTACTATTCGCAAGCCCCACCACGGCGAGCGTACATTCCCGCAGCACGCCGCCACCCCTAACAGAGGCAGAAGAAAGAAGAGTGGTAAGTACTAAGCCAGCGTCCCGACTAGCGGGTCACCGGCCATTATGGCAGCATGAGGGTACGGAGACGCACTGCTTCTAAATGGGGCGGACTGTGTCTCCAGCTGTATAAGGACACAGACGCTGAACAGCGGACACAGTACCCAGACTGGCAACATAGCCATAAAAGGAGTTTGTCTCCATTTTATGTACTTAGACACATACAGCCAATATAAAAAAAGAGCGGGAATACCATGCGCCATCTGCAGCTGACACAGACGCTGACCGACAGGAAAGCGCAGCTCCCCTGGAGAGACTCCAGATTACCTCAGCGGTACCAGGAGGTCATAGCAGGGTAGGTGCGATTATTAGTTTACTAAATCCCTAATCTAGGTACTTAGTCTGCAACCCGGCTAAGCTTGGCATTAGCGTTAATGGTGCCTTGTGCTGGTACCATACTCCCTCTGTGTCTCCCTGGAAGGGCTCTTTGTAGGTTAATTGTGCATTTAACCTTTTCCTGTGTGTGTGTGTGTGTGTGTGTGTGTGTGTGTGTGTGTGTGCGCTGTCACTATTGCAGGCAAAGAGTGCGTTTCATGTAAGGCACAGTGTTCCTCTTCCCCAGGGGGTTCACTAGTGTGTACTCAATGTAGTGTCCCTTCCCAGGCTAGTGGGCAAAACCAGCCTGGCTGGACTCCATTAGGGGAATGATTTCCACAATCTCTACTAAGTTATCTCGGAATGAGAAAGAGACGCAATACTTAAGACAATCTATGACTGAATTTTATGAAAAGAGACTCGGTACCCAAACCAGCATCTCAGTCCTCTAGCATTTGTCCGCAAAAACGCACTTTGGCCCATATCCTGCAGCCTGACTTGGCTGATGAGGGGTCAGAAATGGAGGGGGGCGAGGTGGACTCAGAGGTGGAGGAGGGTACTGTTATGCACACCAGTGCCTGCAGGAATGTACTGGTGTTTGAACTGTTATGCACACCAGTGCCTGCAGGAATGTACTGGTGTCTGAACAGAGAGGGATGCAAAACAAATGAACTCACAGACAGACTGGGAAATATGACATAACGTACACAGAAGGTGATAGGGTAACAAAACCAACACAGAGTGAACAGAGAAGCCCAGAGGCTAAGAAACTGGGTGTCTCCCTAGTATTAGAAATGCTCAGATGGAAAAAGCAAGATGTTGTGTTTTAATACGTAGAGAACCCGAAATGCTGTTGCTAAGGGCAACAGCAAAACCCTAAAGGGTTACCAACGGGTGTGGCAGTAAACTCCTTGGTCAGAGATGGAATAATAGACACAAGGAGAGTCTCCACAATCCTAATTCTCACTTGCAGGGCCCAGGTACAGCTTACTGCCACTAAACTGACACATGGACACCCTGCACAGTGAGAGAGGATTAAGCAGGCAGGTCTGAAAGTACAGCCACAAACCTGCTGGGTTCACAGAATATCAAAAGAACCTCAGCAGGCTAAACGACTGACTCCAGTCTTACTGCTAGGTCTGGATTGGCA
The DNA here is from genome assembly GCF_028390025.1 of Pseudophryne corroboree. Lineage (NCBI taxonomy): Eukaryota > Metazoa > Chordata > Amphibia > Anura > Myobatrachidae > Pseudophryne > Pseudophryne corroboree. The sequence goes on from NC_086446.1 coordinate 304,513,852, forward strand.
GAGTGTAGTACCAAATCCCCAGGCCTATTTGCAGTAAGCAACAACAAATACAAAGCTACACAGTACTGGCTAACTTTCAGGAACTGACTAACCAACAAAGATTCAGCAGCATCTGCTTAACCTGAGAAGGGGCCTTATAAAGCAGGTGCTGTCCACGCCCCCCTCAGACCTCACAGACTGTGAGCACAAAAACCAGCACCGGATCCCCTGCCTGTAACCACTGCACAGCGCTCAGGTTACTCCGCTAGCACTTGTCTCCCGGTTGCCATGACGACGTGGCAGCACAGGGCAGGAGACCCTAACAATACCCCCCCTCTGACGAGGGGTCAAAGAACCCCTACCACCGGGTTTATCGGGGAACTGCGAGAAGAAAGAGCGTATCAGTCTGGGGGCATGAAGATCACAACTGCGCACCCACGACCGCTCCTCCGGGCCATACCCCTTCCAGTGCACCAAAAATGACAGCCGACCCCGAACCATCTTGGAGTCAAGAATCCTTTCAACAACAAACTCCCTCTGGCCACGTATCAGAAGAGGGGAAGGTCTTCCTCTGGAAGAAGGATTACTAATCGCCCGTTTTAAAAGGGAACAATGAAATGTTTTATTGATACCCAAAGAACGGGGCAGATCTAACTGAAATGCCACCGGATTGATAACCCTGGTGATCTTATAAGGGCCAATGAACCGGGGGCCTAACTTATGAGATGGCTGTCTCAACTTCAAATTCTTGGTAGACAACCAGACGAAGTCTCCTAATTTGAAGCTGCAGGGTCTTTTCCGCTTATCAAAAACCCTTTTGGTCACTAATGACACAGACACAAGGGCTTTCTTCACTTTCCTCCAAATACCTCTAAGGACCGAAACGACAGAGGAACCACCAGGCGTGGAGTCCAGGGGGTCAAAAGAATTGGCCTTAGGATGATGCCCATACACACAAAGGAAGGGAGAGATCCCTGTAGCAGAGTGAGCCGCGTTGTTATAGGCAAACTCCGCCATTGACAGATGAGCAACCCAGTCAGTCTGACACTTGGAGACATAACACCTGAGGAACTGCTCCAAGGACTGGTTCACCCTTTCAGTCTGCCCATTAGACTGCGGATGGTAGCCTGACGACAAGCTGACAGAAATCTGGAGATCGGAACAAAATGCCCTCCAGAATTTGGCCACAAACTGGGATCCGCGGTCAGAGACCACATCAAGTGGCAACCCGTGGAGACGCACAACATGCAGCATAAATAATTCAGACAGGCGTCTGGCCGATGGCAGCCCAACCAGTGGAACGAAGTGCGCCATCTTCGAAAACCTGTCAACGACAACCCAGATGGCTGTCATCCCCGAGGATTTGGGCAAGCCCACAACAAAATCCATTGAAATGTGGGTCCATGGCTTAGATGGAATAGAGAGTGGATGTAATGGGCCAACAGGAACCCCTCTAGGAGTCTTATTTCGGGCACAGATGTCACATGCTCGAACCCACTGATCCACATCCTTAGCCACCGAGGGCCACCACACCGCCCTAGATAGCAACTCCCGAGTTCTGGCAATACCCGGGTGACCTGCCGACTTCTTGGCATGGAATTCCAGGAACACTCGCTGTCTTAACCTAGGAGGCACAAACAAAAGACCTACCGGAAGGTCTGGAGGAGCCTGCTCCTGTGCTCTAAGGACTAATGACAAGAGGTCCTGGGTAATGCCCACTTTAATACATGATGGGGACACAATGGGCAACGGCTCCTCGGTGGTCTCCTGGATTGGAGCAAAACTCCGCGAGAGCGCATCAGCCTTGATGTTTTTTGACCCAGGGCGATATGTTATCAAAAAATTAAAGCGAGCAAAAAACAAAGCCCATCGTGCCTGCCTGGCATTGAGACGATTCGCTGACTCTAAATATGCCAAATTCTTATGGTCGGTGAGAATTGAGACCACAAACTTAGCCCCCTCAAGCCAGTGTCTCCACTCCTCGAGTGCATCCTTAATAGCCAACAATTCCCGGTTACCCACGTCATAATTCATCTCGGCAGGCGAAAATTTACGGGAAAAGTAAGCACAGGGATGAAGGCGATTATCAGACACTCCCATCTGAGAGAGCACTGCCCCAATACCCATCTCAGAGGCATCCACCTCCACCACAAAAGGACGCTCTGGATCTGGGTGTCGCAGCACCTTGGCCGAGACAAATGCCCTTTTGAGACGGGCAAAAGCCGCTTTGGCCTCACGAGACCAGTGAGCAACATCCGCCCCTTTCTTAGTGAGTGCCACCAAGGGCGCCACTATAGACGAAAATCCAGCGATAATTCGTCTATAAAAATTTGCAAAGCCCAGGAAACGCTGAAGCGCCTTCAAACTAGTGGGCTGCACCCAATCCAGGACTGCCTGTACCTTGGAACCCTCCATTTGGAAACCTTCTGGGGAGATAATATATCCTAGAAATGCGATTTGCTGAACTTCAAATTCGCACTTCTCCAGCTTCGCCCCAAGCCGGTGGTCTCTGAGTTTCTGGAGGACTAAGCGTACATGCTTCCGATGTTCCTCCAGGGAATGGGAGAAGATTAGGATGTCATCTAAGTATACAACTAAGAATCTATCCAAATATTCCCTGAGCACATCGTTCATGAAATCCTGGAAGACTGCCGGGGCATTACAGAGCCCAAAAGGCATCACCAAATATTCATAATGCCCTGAGTGGGTATTAAAGGCAGTCTTCCATTCATCCCCCTCTCTTATTCGGATTAGATTGTACGCACCGCGTAGGTCAATCTTAGAAAAAATGGTGGCAGTACGAAGCTGGTCAAACAAGACCGAAATGAGAGGCAGTGGGTATGAGTTTTTAATCGTGATACGGTTCAATTCCCTGAAGTTGATGCAGGGTCGCAATGAACCGTCCTTTTTACCCACGAAGAAGAACCCCGACCCAACTGGAGACTGTGAAGGTCTGATAAATCCTTTAGCCAAGTTCTCCTGAATGTACTCTGCCATAGCCTGAGTCTCAGGACGTGACAGGGAGTACAACCTGCTCTTGGGAAGCTTAGCATTCGGCAACAAATCAATGGCACAGTCATAGGGGCGATGGGGAGGTAGTACCTCTGCAACTTTTTTGGAGAACACGTCCGCAAAATCTGCATAACACCCTGGCAATCCTGGCAAACTTAGCTGCGAGAGCCTGACTGGAAGGCTCAAGCAACTCCTGAAACAATCAGTACCCCAACTAAGAATCTCCCCAGAGACCCAGTCAAATTGAGGATTGTGGGCCCTTAACCAGGGTAACCCCAACACCAATGGGGCAAAAGTACAGACAGTCACATAAAAGGACAATTTTTCAGAGTGTGTGGCTCCAATAAACAAAGAAATCTGGCTAGTGCAAGAGGTAATTTTACCCTGGGATAATGGTTCCCCGTTTAACCCACAAATCTCAATTTCCGACACCAAGGGTACTAAGGAAACGGAGTGTTTCAGGGCGAATTGGCGGTCCATAAAAACCCCGTCGGCCCCACTGTCCACAAAGGCCCCAGTCTTGACAGTTTGACCGAGGATCTTCAAGGTCACCGGAATGATAAGTCTTCTTGGGAAATTCTGACTTCTGGCCTGACAGGATATTTCCCATCACCCTCAGGCCCTGAAGTTTTCCGGCTTTTCTGGGCATACTACCACATGACCCTTATTCCCACAGTACAAACACAACCCCTGCTGTCTCCTCCGCGTCTTCTCACGCGAGGAGAGGCGGGTAGCCCCAATCTGCATAGGCTCCTCGGAAAAATCCTCAGAGTCTGAGGTTCCCTTGGGAAAGAAGGAAACCTCGGTCTCCCTTTCAAGCCTACGCTCTCTCAGCCGTCTATCCACCCGGATGGATAACTGCATGAGCTGATCCAAGCTATCAGGCAAGGGATATTGTACCAGTTGGTCTTTTATCTGGTTAGAAAGACCTCTTCGGTACTGGTGTCTCAGGGCTGGGTCATTCCACTGGGTATCATGGGCCAACCTCCGAAACTCCGTACAGTAAACCTCAACTGGCCTTCGCCCTTGCTTAAGGATCGAAATCTGAGCCTCGGCTGAGGCCGTCTTGTCAGGGTCATCATACAACATGCCCAGTGCCGTAAAAAAAGCATCAACACTTTTAAGCGACGGACAGTCAGGCTGCAACCCATATGCCCAGACCTGTGGGTCTCCTTGTAGCAAGGAAATCACTATGCCCACCCGCTGAATCTCTGACCCAGAAGACTGAGGCCTAAGCTGGAAATATAACTTGCAGCTCTCCTTGAAACAAAAGAACTGCGAGCGATCTCCAGAAAAACGATCCGTAAGATTTACTTTCGGCTCCTTAACCCCTGAAGGTGCTGCTGCTGCGGGAGCTCCGCCAGCGGCCTGGGAGGTGTGCATTTTAATGGACAAATCATTAAATTGACGAGTCAGGACCTGCACCTGATCGACCACCTGTTGCAACGTATTTTGAGGGGTATGCTCCATATTCCCACAAAATTTCAACAGGAGTATTGGGCTGCTGAATATTTTATGCACACCAGTGCCTGCAGGAATGTACTGGTGTTTGAACTGTTATGCACACCAGTGCCTGCAGGAATGTACTGGTGTCTGAACAGAGAGGGATGCAAAACAAATGAACTCACAGACAGACTGGGAAATATGACATAACGTACACAGAAGGTGATAGGGTAACAAAACCAACACAGAGTGAACAGAGAAGCCCAGAGGCTAAGAAACTGGGTGTCTCCCTAGTATTAGAAATGCTCAGATGGAAAAAGCAAGATGTTGTGTTTTAATACGTAGAGAACCCGAAATGCTGTTGCTAAGGGCAACAGCAAAACCCTAAAGGGTTACCAACGGGTGTGGCAGTAAACTCCTTGGTCAGAGATGGAATAATAGACACAAGGAGAGTCTCCACAATCCTAATTCTCACTTGCAGGGCCCAGGTACAGCTTACTGCCACTAAACTGACACATGGACACCCTGCACAGTGAGAGAGGATTAAGCAGGCAGGTCTGAAAGTACAGCCACAAACCTGCTGGGTTCACAGAATATCAAAAGAACCTCAGCAGGCTAAACGACTGACTCCAGTCTTACTGCTAGGTCTGGATTGGCAGAGTGTAGTACCAAATCCCCAGGCCTATTTGCAGTAAGCAACAACAAATACAAAGCTACACAGTACTGGCTAACTTTCAGGAACTGACTAACCAACAAAGATTCAGCAGCATCTGCTTAACCTGAGAAGAGGCCTTATAAAGCAGGTGCTGTCCACGCCCCCCTCAGACCTCACAGACTGTGAGCACAAAAACCAGCACCGGATCCCCTGCCTGTAACCACTGCACAGCAAAAGACCCGAACCGGAGTATCAGCTGCGCTCAGGTTACTCCGCTAGCACTTGTCTCCCGGTTGCCATGACGACGTGGCAGCACAGGGCAGGAGACCCTAACAGGTACTCTATCGCAGGGAATAGAGGCTCTCCTAGAAGCTATCAGAGAAGTTTTAAATATCCCTGATAAGGTGACAGAGAGTGAAGAATCTTATTTTAACTAAATACCCTGTTTGAAAAAGCGTGGGTTAATCCTGGCAGGAAATTTCAAATCCCTAAACAGTTGATATAATCCTTTCCTTTTCCTCCCAGAGGACAGGAAAAAATTGGAAAATCCACCGATTAGTGGATGCATCCGTATCCAGGCTTTCACGAAAAATTGTATTGCCTGTCCTGGGTGCAGCCTCCCTAAAAGACGCAGCTGATCATAAAATTGAGACTATGCTCAAATCATTGTATACAGCTGCTAGGGTGGCTCAGAGACCCACTACAGTATTTGGGTGGATTACAAGAGCCATTGCCAAATGGTCGGGTAACCTCATTGAAGGGTTAAGACATCATCTTGCCTCAGAAGGAGGTTATCTTGTTCCTGCAGCATATACAGGACTCTGTGAATTTTATGGTGGAAGCCATAAAAGAAATAGGCTTGCTTAATGCACACACTACGGCTATGGCAGTGTCTGCACGCAGGAGTCTATGGCTACACCAGTGGACTGTGGATGCAGACTCCAGGAAAGGCATGGAAGGCCTCCCTTTCGCAGGCGAGGCCTTATTTGGAGATGATCTAGACAAATGGATCTCCCCAATGCTACTGCTGGTAAGTCCACATACCTTCCTTCTGCAGTTATCCCTGCTAGGAAGGCCTACTCAGGTCCCAATTTACAGTCCTTTCGGACTGCCAAGTTTAGGGGCAAACCCAGAGGTTCTTCTACCACCACCAGAGTCGCTAGAGGTAAAGCACGCAAACCAGCATATGCCAGTTCACAGGAACAGGACTCAAGCTCTGCTTCCTCAAAACCTTCAGCATGATGGTGGACCGCAATGGCTGGAAGATTGGCAGGTGGGAGCCCGGCTAAAATTCTTCAGTCACACAAGTTCGTGCCAGGATCCCTGGGTCAGAGGTCTTATTTCCCACAGACTGGAGTTCCAGGAGCTACCACCTCACAGATTCTTCAAATCAGGCTTACCAGTTTCACAAGAGGCAAGTATAACTTTACAGGACGCCATTCAAATACTGGTACAGAGTGAGGTCATTGTTCCAGTTCCACCTCATCTGCAAAACAAGGGGTACTATTCCAACTTGTTTGTAGTACCGAAACCGGACGGTTCGGTAAGACCGATTATGAACCTCAAGTCGTTGAACCCGTATTTACGAGTGTTCAAATTCAAGATGGAGTCTTTGAGAGCGGTTATCTCAGGTCTGGAGGAGGGGGAGTTCCTAGTGTCTCTGTATATCAAGGATGCGTACCTTCACATTCCGATCTGGCCACGTCATCGGGCTTATCTACGATTTGCACTGCAGGACTGTCACTACCAGTTCCAGGCCCTGGCATTTGGTCTATCCACGGCACCGAGGGTGTTTACCAAAGTGATGGCAGAGATGATGATTCTACTCCGCAAACAGGGAGTGAACATAATTCCATACTTGGACGATCTTCTGATAAAGGCACCGTCCAGGGAGCGGTTGTTGGACTGCATTGGCCTCTCAACCAGACTACTCCTGGATCACAGGTGGATTCTGAACCTACCAAAATCTCACCTAGAATCAACCCTGAAGCATCCTTTCCTGGGAATGATACTGGACACAGAGTCTTAAGAAATTGTTCCTTCCCTTGGAAATGGCAATGGTAATCTAGTTGATGGTTCAGGCTGTCCTGAAGCCAACCCGGAGCTCTGTGCATTCGCCTTCTGGGGAAAATAGTGGCCTCTTACGAGGCACTTTAGTACGGAAGGTTTCATGCGAGGCCCTTCCAGCTAGATCTGTTGGACAAATGGTCCGGATCGCATCTTCACATGCACCGGAGGATCTGTCTGTCACCAAAAAACAGGATCTCCCTTCTATGGTGGCTACAGATTTCTCACCTAGTCGAGGGTTGGAAGTTTGGGATTCAGAATTTGATTCTGCTAACCACAGAAGCAAGCCTCAGAGGTTGGGGAGCAGTCACCCAGGGGGTGCAGTTTCAGGGAAGATAGTCAAGTCAGGAAGTCGTCCTTCCAATAAACATCCTGGAACTCAGGGCTATATACAACACCCTTCTGCAGGCCTCATCTTTTCTTCAGAATCAGGCCCTTCAGGTTCAGTCAAACAATGTGACGGCAGTGACGTACATAATCCGACAGGGAGGAACGAAAAGCAGTACTGCAATGTCAGAAGTGTGAAGAATTCTCCGGGCGGAAAAACACACCATGGCGTTGTCGGCGGTCTTCATTCCGGGAGCAGACAACTGGGCAGCAGACTTCCTCAGCAGACACGACCTGCACCCGGGGGGAGTGGGGCCTTCACCCGGAGGTGTTATGGTGGTTGACACGTCGGTGGGAATATCCACAAATCAACATGATGGCCTCTTGACTCAACAAGACGCTCAAGTGGTATTTTTTCAGGTCGAAAGACCCACAAGCAGTGGCAGTAGACGCTCTGACAACTCCGTGGGTCTACCAGCTGGTGTACGTGTTTCCTCCACTTCCTCTGATCCCAAGAATTCTAAAAAGAATAAAAAGGAAAAAGGTTCAAGCAATCCTCATTGCTCCGGACTGGCCATGAAGAGCCTGTATTCGGATATTTTTGAGATGCTACTCAAAGATCCGTGGCCTCTACCTCTTTGTGAGGATCTTCTGCAACAGGGCCTGTTCGCCTATCAAGACTTACCGCAGCTACGTTTAACGGCATGGAAGTTGAACGGCTGATTCTAGCCGGAAGGAGGATTCCTGACAAAGTCATCCCGACTATGATTCAAGCCAGGAAGGGAGTAACGTCTAAACATTACTACCGTATCTGGAGGTAATATGTCTCTTTGTGTAAGAGCAGACAATATTCTGCGATGGAATTTCATCTGGGACATTTCCTGTTTTCTTCTGCAGTTGGGAGTGGATGTGGGTCTAGCCTCCATAAAAGTCTAGATTTCAACCTTGTCTATTTTCTTTCAGAAACAACTGGCTTCTCTTCCTGGGGTCCAGACATTCTTGAAAGGTGTTTTGCACATCCGACCTTCCTTTGTGCCTCCCATGGCATCTTGGGATCTCAATTTGGTGCTGCAGTTCCTCCAATCGGACTGGTTTTAACTGTTACAGGAGGTTGATGTAAAGTACCTTACGTGGAAGACCATCACACTGTTGGCCATGGCTTCAGCAAGAAGTGTGTTGGAGTTGGGGGCGTTGTCTTACGAGAGTCCCTACCTAAGTTTCTATGAGGACAGAGCTGAACTCATGACTCGTTAGCAATTTCTTCCTAAGGTGGTGTCCGCGTTTCACATCAACCAACCTATTGTGGGTCCGGTTGTTACGTACACCTCTGCTACTTCAAAGTCCTTGGATGTTGTGAGGGCTTTGATGTATGTAAAGAGGACAGCTTGTCACAGGAAATCGGACTCTCTGTTTGTTCTCTATGATCGCAATAAAATTGGGTGTCCTGCTTCAAAGCAGTCAATTGCACGCTGGATCAGGCTCACTATCCAGCATGCTTATTCAACCGCAGGCTTGCCGGTTTCAAAATCTGTATAGGCCCACTCTTCTAGGTCGGTGCGTTCTTCTTGGGCGGCTGCCCAGGGTGTCTCGGCTTTACAGCTCTGCCGAGCAGCTACTTGCTCAGGTTCGAACACGTTTGCAAAGTTTTTTACAAGTTCGATACTTTGGCCAAACTGAAGGTCCTCAGAGGCCAATCATTTCTGCAGGAACCTCAGCATTCTCCCACCCGTTTTGGGAGCCTTGGTACTTTCCCATGGTACTAAATGGATTCCCAGTATCCCCTAGCATGTAAGAGAAAATAGGATTTTAATTACATACCGGTAAATCCTTTTCTCGTAGGGGATACTGGGCGCCCGCCTGGTGCTTCGTTCTTCCTGCACTGTTACTTGGTTAAGTATTCTGGTTTGCTCAGCTGTTGCTGTTTCTGTTTCAAGTTTGGTTAGCATGGCTTTCCTCTTGTTTCTGTGTGTGCTGGTTCGTAATCTCACCACTTTCCTTATCTATCCTTGTCTCAAAGTATGTCCGTCTCCTCGGGCACAGTTTCCTAGACTGACTGGAGGGGCATAGAGGGAGGAGTCAACGCACACTATCAATTTCTTAAAGTGCCCATGGCTCCTAGTAGACCCATCTATACTCCATGGTACTAAATCCTCTACGGACTACGAGAAAAGGATTTACCAGTAGGTAATTAAAATCCTATTTTTAAATATTCTAAAATCTAGGATTTCCTTTGCCAACATGTCCGACTCAATATTTCAGTTCTCTGTCAGCACTGTTGTTAGGTGTGCAGCATCCGTTCTAACCAGGACAAATGTCACATAGGTACAATAATGTCTTCTGTCTGCAGGGTGTGGATAATAAAAGGGAGATCTGTGTTGGGCTGTATCAAGATGGGCGTAGCAGAGAGAGTTTTCGCAAGCATGTAAAAAAAATAAATGATTGCTTTTTTAGATGTAAAGTGATATGAGCAGCAATTTTTGAAAATTCTTTAATGAAATATCTTTAAAAATTGGCCATATACTATAAACATCTAACACTTTTTAAGAGTTTGACAATCTGCACAATATGAAAGGCATCACAAGATATTCATAATGTGCATATTTGTTTTGAAAGGCAGTCCCATGAATAACCAAGTTGTACTGAACGTGGCTCATAAATCTAATTTGTTAGAATTTTAGCCTAGCAAAGCCTCTTCAACAACCGTTAGCCGCAGCCGCCACCCCAGGAGGGTTAGGGTAGGGGATGGGAGAGGGGTAGAATACTTACCCTGTCCGGTTTTGGTATCGTCTGTGTTGGTCATGTGACCACCGGCATCCCGACCTCCAGGGGAACATGCCCAAGCAGGAACACACAATTTCGCTCACTTTTAACTGCATAGTGTGTGTATATATCTATTATATATATATATATATATATATATATATATATATATATATATGTGTGTGTGTACACACACACACACACACACACACACACACACCTAAAAAATAAAGGGAACACTAAAATAACACATCCTAGATCTGAATGAATGAAATATTCTTATTAAATACTTTGTTCTTTACATAGTTGAATGTGCTGACAACAAAATCACACAAAAATTATCAATGGAAAATAGGATTTTAATACCTACCGGTAAATCCTTTTCTCTTAGTCCGTAAAGGATGCTGGGGTCACTTCAAGAACCATGGGGTATAGACGGGATCCGCAGGAGACATGGCACTTTAAGACTTTCAAATGGTGTGACCTGGCTCCTCCCTCTATGCCCCTCCTCCAGACTCCAGTTTAAGGAACTGTGCCCAGGGAGACGGACATTTTCGAGGAAAGGATTTATTGTTAAACCACGGTGAGCGTCTTACCAGCTCACACCTCCAGCATGCCGCAGAACGTAGCATTCAACAGAACACAAGCCAACGGCATGAAGATTTTTCAGCAATATGCTGACAAAAATCATAACACAACCTGTGTGTAACCACAACCAATAACTGCAGATACAGTACGCACTGGGACGGGCGCCCAGCATCCTCTACGGACTAAGAGAAAAGGATTTATCGGTAGGTATTAAAATCCTATTTTCTCATACGTCCTAGAGGATGCTGGGGTCACTTCAAGAACCATGGGGTTTATACCAAAGCTCTAGAACGGGCGGGAGAGTGCGGATGACTCTGCAGCACCGATTTACCAACTTAAGGTCTTCATCGGCCAAGGTGTCAAACTTGTAGAACTTTGCAAAATGTGTTTGACCCCTACCAAGTAGCTGCACGGCAATGTTGCCATGCCGAGACCCCCTGGACAGCCGCCCAGGATGAGCCCATCTATTTAGTAGAAAGGGCTTTCACTGATACCGGCTTCAGTAATCCAGCCGTGGAATGAGCGTGCTGAATGGTGTTCCGGATCCAGCATGCAATGATCTGCTTGGAAGCAGAACACCCAACCTTGTTGGGAGTATACAGGACAAACAGAGCCTCTGTTCTCCTAATCTGAGCCGTTCTGGCGACCCAAATCTTCAACGCTCTGACCACATCCAGAGGTTTTAAATGAGCGAAGGCGTCAGTAGCCACAGGCACCACCATAGGTTGGTTGATGTGGACAGAGGAAACCACCTTCGGTAGAAATTGCTGACGTGTCCTCAATTCAGCTCCATCTTCCAGGAAGATCAACCAAGGGCTCTTGAGAGACAAGACCGCTAACTCAGACATCTGCCGTGCAGATATAAAGGCCAATAGGATGACCACTTTCCAAGTGAGGAATTTCAACTCCACTTCTGTAAAGGTTCAAACCAATGTGATTGAAGGAACTGCAACACCCCATGATGATCCCAAGGTGCCACTGGAGGCATGAATGAAGGTTGGGCGTGCAACACGTTTTTCACGCAAACTGAACTCCCGGAAGGGAAGCTAATAGTTTCAGAAAGAAACCTTTTCAATGCTGAAAACTGGACCATAAAGGAGTCCAACTGCAGTCTGCATTACCTCCAGCCTGTAGGAAACGGAGAAAACACCTTAACTGAAACACTTCAGTTGAAACTGTCTTGGATTTACTCCAAGACATATATTTTCTCCAAAACGGTGATAATGTTTAGAGGTTACTCCTTTCCTGGCCTGAACAAGAGTGGGAATGACTTCCTTGGGAATACCCTTTCGGGGTAGGATTCGGCGCTCAACAGTCATGCCGTCAAATGTAGCCGCGGCAAGCCTAGGTACACGCTCGGTACCTACCGTAGTAGGTCCTCGCGAAGACGAAAAGGCCCAGGATCGTTCAATGAGCAACTCCTGAAGATCTGAGCACCAAGCCCTCCTTGGCCAGTCTGGGGCAGTGAAAATTGCCCGAACCCTTGTTGTTCTTATTATCCCGAGAACTTTTGTGATCAGTGGAAGTGGAAGGAATACACGGACCGGAATAGTCACTGGGTTACCAGAGCATCTACTGCTATTGCCGGAGGGTCTCTTGACCTGGAACAATTTTTCTGAAGTTTCTCGTTAAGACGAGAAGTCATCCCTTCTACTGGAGGGACTCCCCAAAGACTTGTCTCCTCTGCAAAGACTTCTTGGCGGAGGTCCCACTCTCCCGGACGGAGATCGTGTCTGCTGAGGAACCATGCTTCCCAGTCGTCCACCGGAATGAAAATTGCAGACAGAGCCCTTACATATTTCTCTAACGTCCTAGTGGATGCTGGGGACTCCGTAAGGACCATGGGGAATAGACGGGCTCCGCAGGAGACAGGGCATTTTTTTTTTTTTTTTTTTAAATGTAATTTTTATTCTTGAGATCATAGTCAGCAAACAGAAACCAACAAATGGCAATTATAGCGTAATACAGTGCAGGTATAACCTAACAGTTGGTACAAACGTAGAAAATCAGGGAAAGATGATCCATTTTTGACCCTGAGAGTGGGTATAGAGAGACATATAGAATAGCAGTCGGCCAGAAATCAAACCGACTAATACTGAGAAATAGTATAAGATAAGATATGAAAAGAGAAATAGAGGGAGAAGAGAAAGAGGAAGATATAGACAGGTAGAGTATAGTAGATTGGGATCCCCGGGAGGGTTCCATCAGGTATAACATGGGGTATTAGTTGAAAGGAGAAGGGGCGTGTTGTGTAGTCAGCCAAGGACCCCATATTTTATCAAATGACTTGGAGGAGCAATTAATGATACCAGTCATATAGTCCATGCGATAAACGTACCATATGCGGGTAATTATAGACTGCATGGAAGGTGGGGTGGGGTTTTTCCAATCCGCGGCCAGTTGACATGTCATTGCCGAAGCTATATGCCGCAGTAGTTTATTTTGGTGACTTGATAGCGTTGGCAAGTTTAGGGATAGAAGAATGTATTTAGGGTCATTAGGGATGGGAATCTGTAATATATTGGTAATGAGATCAATCACCTCTCTCCAAACATTTACAATTTTAGGGCACGACCACCATATATGTAGGAAAGAGCCCTCTGCACCACATCCTCTCCAGCATCTATCCGACGTATCCGGGTACATTTTGCTTAGGCGAGATGGTACATAGTACCATCTATATAATAATTTGTAAACGTTTTCTTTGATTCGGACACAAATGGAGCTAGATGCGGCGTTACCCCAGACCTCGGTCCATTCCTCATTATCTAAGGCCGAACCCAGATCCAGTTCCCATGCTCTCTCGTGTGGGTCACGCTGAGAGGGTGATTCTCCGTCAAGGGCGGCATATAAGAGGGATGTCAAACCTTTGGTTGAGTGACGTCTGAAACACACCGCTTCGAACGTGGTCAGAGGTCTGCTAGAGAGGGTGTGGCCCATTGCGGAGTGAAAGTGCCGAAGTTGTAGATATTGGTAAAAATATTTGGACGGGATATCAATATCTTCCTGGATCTGGGAAAACTGAGGAAAACTAGTGTCTTTGGTGATATCATTTAAATATAAAATACCTCTATCTTGCCAAGGGGCAAATAGTGATTTGTGTGTACCAGGGGTAAATGCTGGGTTGTGTAATACAGGGATGATGGGGGAGGGGGTCGGGGCCAAGTTGTATTTTTTATTGGCAAAGTCCCAGATCGTCAGTGAGCGAGATACCAAAGGGTGAGAGGCCACGTTTTTAGGGCGGCGGGATCTCGGGAGCCAAAGAAGAGAAGAGAGGGTAGAAAGACCCAATTCAGCTGCTTCTATAGATACCCAGACCCTCTGTGACTCTGGGTTACACCATTGCACACAGTGTGAGAGCTGCGCTGCTAGGTAGTATCTTCTAAAATCTGGGATGCCCAAACCGCCACTGCATGAGGGGCGCTGTAATAGTTTCAGTCTGACTCGGGGACGTTTATTCGCCCATATAAATTGTGATGTGTGAAACTGTAGGAATTTGAAGGTAGATGGGGGGATAAATATCGGGAGAGTTTGGAATAGGTATAGTATCCGAGGGAGCACGTTCATCTTCACTGAATTCACTCTACCTATCCAAGAGATAAAAAGGCCGGACCAAGAGGACATATCCGATTTGATGCGGTCTAAAAGTCTAGGGAAATTAGCCTGATATAGTTGGTGGTGGCTATGTGTTAGGAAAATGCCTAAATATTTAATCTTTTGTTTGTGCCACTGAAATGGGAAGGATTTTTCTAAAGAGAGTTTAACCGGGCCAGGAATATAAAAATTCAATACTTCGGTTTTACTCGCATTGATTTTGTAGCCTGAGTGCTTAGAGTAGAGGTCAATTTCAGAGAGAAGTGGCTGCAGCGATTGAGTCGGGGATCCTAGGGATAAGAGGACATCGTCCGCATACAATGCAATTTTATGCTCAGACTGGCCTATCCGCACTCCAGCAATATCTGTATTAGTTCGGATCCTTGCCGCCAGTGGTTCCATGACCAGGGCAAATAATAGGGGGGAGAGCGGGCATCCCTGTCTGGTGCCATTAGCGATTCCGAAAACGGCGGAGGTGAGGCGGTTGACAGAGACCGTGGCAGTAGGGGATCTATAGAGCGCAGAGACACCTTCCAGAAATTTGCCAGAAAAGCCCATCTTTCGGAGTACCGAGAAGGTGAAGGACCAAGATATCCTGTCAAATGCCTTCTCGGCATCCAGTGCTAGTAACAGTGAGGGTAATTTTTGTTTATGGATAGAACATATCAGATTTATAGCTCTCCTGGTATTATCGGAGGCTTGTCGGCCAGGAATAAAGCCCACTTGGTCTGGGTGTATCAATTGTGTAAGTAGGGGGGCTAGTCGATTGGCCAAGATTTTTGCGTAAATCTTAAGATCAACATTTAATAATGATATTGGGCGATAATTGGAACATTGTGTGGGATCTCTCTCCGGTTTCGGGATCACGATAATGTCAGCATGCACAGTTGCCGGCGCAAACGATGCCCCCTCTAAAACTTTATTAAAGAGCGAGGTGAGATAAGGGGCCAGTTCTGCGTGGAAAGTTTTGTAATACTGGGCGGTGAAGCCATCTGGGCCAGGTGCGGCTGATGAACGCATGGATTTGATAGCGGCAACTGTCTCTTCCAGCGAGATAGACTCGTTAAGAAGAGAGATCTGTCTCTCTGTCAGACGTGGCAGGGGGGTGTTTAATAGGTATGAGCATATACCCTCTGGACCATCAGAGGAGAGAGGGGGGGCAGGAAGGTTATATAGGGAGCTATAAAACTCTCGAAATTCTTCTTCCATCTGTCTTGGGTCATAGGTGGGTATATTCAGTGTATTGGAGTGAAGTTTTTCTATCATTCCCGTAGCACGCTTGCTTCTCAATTTGTTGGCCAAGAGACTGTCAATTTTATCCGCTTTGTCATAAAATTTCTGACGGAGCTTCTGTAATATAGCAGCTGCGCGTCGCGATAAAAGGGCGTTTAACTGACCTCTGAGGCTATCAATCTGGGAGCGTAGGGAGTCGCTTGGGGTGATTTTGTGTTGGGTTAAGAGCGCAGAGATTTTTGATTCTAGTGCGGAGATTTCTTGTGCTGCTTTCTTACGTATTGCAGAAGCCTTGGACATGAAGTGACCACGGATAGTGGCTTTGTGCGCTTCCCAGACTAGACTAGGAGAGACTTCTGGGGAGGCGTTTTCCTTGAAAAAAAATTCCAAGGTTGATTTGGTGTCTAGAAGAGTGGATGAATGTGTAAGAAGAGTGTCATCTAGACGCCATTTACGTGTTTTATTAGGGGTTCTATAGATTTCTATGAGGATGTAGACCCCCGCATGGTCTGTCCATGAACAAGGGGTGATACCTGCGTCAGAAATCATTGTCGTGAGTGATTGAGACACTTGGATCATATCGATCCGAGAGTAATGTTGGTGAGGTGCAGAGAAGTGAGTATAATCCCTAGCAGTGGAGTGTTTAAGACGCCAGGTATCTCTCAGATTAAGCTGTGCCAGGGAGGAAATCAATGTGAGAGAGGCCTCCGTCGGGGTTGCTTCCTTCTTATTCTTTGGAGGGTTAGATTTATCTAAGAGGGGATCAATCACGGTATTAAAATCCCCACCTAAAATGATGTGGCCCTGCGCTACTCTGTTAAGGCGCTGAAAGAGTGTGCGGAAAAAGCGTGATTGGTCTTGGTTCGGGGCATATACAGACACAAGTGTTAGAGTTTCTGTGCGAAGCGTGCCAATTACCATAACATACCTGCCTGCGGGGTCAGCTATTGTTGCGGTATGTACAAATGGGATACTACGGTGAATCAGTATAGCCACCCCCCGTTTTTTACAGTCGGCAGAAGCAAAAAAGGTTTGTGAAAACTGTTTACCTTGGAGTCGAGAGTGTGTGCCAGTGAGGTGGGTCTCCTGAAGGAAGACTATGTCAGCCTTTTCCCTCCTGCAGGCGGATAACATCACTGTACGCTTCTTGGGAGAATTAAGCCCGTTAACATTTACAGAGAACAACTTAAGTGCCATGTGATACCAGAGAATGGAAGAGAATCAGCAGAGACCCATCCCGGGGAGGAGGAAAGAAGGAAAGAGAAAAGGGACAGCAGGAAACAAGGAGTAGAGATGTAGGGGAAGAGAGAGTTACAGAGAACCCATACGGGAAAGAACCCTGAAACATAGGGTCCCAGTCGAGGACCGCTATACAAATAATAAACATTATATACTTAATCACAGATAAAGGGAGCACGGGGGTAGTGGGAGCAGAAAACCAGGTCCCTCTGGACCGCAACAGTTATATCGGCAACAGCCGAAAATTCAGCTACATAACTCGGAACACACACAAAAGATGAAGGAAAACGTACTGTGTCGTAATAAAAGAAAAAGAGAAGAAAAAAAAAAAAGAAAAAAAGGGGAAAAAAAGGGGGGGGGGAATAAAAAAGGGGAGGGGTACGGGGGTAGATGGGGGAGGCAATGGGGGAGAAATAATAAGACTAGGGAATATCGGGGTAAGCAAAGCCAGCTCCGCCCAATATCATAGGGCTAGGCTCAACATATAGCTTATATCAAAGCCCGATTAACCATGTAATAACCAATAACAGTTGAGTGAAAAAGGTAAGATGGGGGCTATGGCCCCCACCTGCCAACAAAGAACATTTAAGGAGGAGACATATCTCTAAAGTAATGAGAACTATCTTGTTGTAGTCAAGAGAGTCTACTAGGATCAGGTAGGGTCAGTAGTGCCGCTGCGATGACGGGTCACCCTTGTCCAATCAGGCGGTGGGATCCGAGGGTGTCGTGGATCTGAGAGAGAGGCAGTCTCGCTATCAGGTGGCGGTACAGGGAGGAGGTCCAGCTTAGCCAACAAATCCTGACCCTGAGCTAAGGTTTTAACGGAGTGGGTGGAGTTGTTCACCGTAATCTGCAGCATAAAGGGGAATCCCCATCTGTATCGTATATGATGTTGCCGTAAAATCCTAGTAACGGGCTGGAGATCACGGCGTTTCTGAATAGTAGACGGGGCTAGATCTTGGAAGACCTGCAGTTGCATATCCCGGAAGTCAATCACTGGGGAGTCTCGAACAGACATTAGGATCCGTTCCTTTGAGCGAAAATAGTGTAGACGCACTATGACATCTCTGGGCGGTTGTGAGGGAGCTGGTTTCGCTCGGAGCGCTCTGTGTGCCCTGTCGCATAGACAGTCGCTATCAGAAAGTTCAGGCAATCCGTGTTGAAAAAAATCTTTCAGAAAGGACGGTAGGGTCGAGCTGAGAATCGATTCCGCTATATTGCGGATACGTAAATTATTTCGACGGGAACGATTCTCCTGATCTTCTTGCCGTTCTTTGAGTTCCTCCATCTCATCGTGGAGTCTAGAAAGTTCAGAGTCTAGGCGTTGCTGAGAGCGGCATAGGTCGTCTGTCTTGGATTCGAGTGCGTCCGTGCGGTTGCCAAGAGCCGTAAGGTCAGATTTGAAATCGGCAATAGCTGTAGAGAGTTCTTGCTTAAAGGCAGATTGGACCCCCTCAAGTAAGCTTGTCATAACTGCTTGGATCTGTGGATCTATACCCGTCTCTGATGAACAGGGGGAGGAAGGAGAGTCCGTGAGCAATGCAGGAGTGGATGGGCCTTTGGCTTTTGTCCCAAAAAAATTTGTGGGGGCCTGCAAATTTTTTTTATTTTTTTGCGCCATTGTGGACTGATAGGATAGGCGAGTAGATAAAAATGAAAAAACAAAAACTAAAAAGAAGGGAGACACAGACGTTGCTTAGTGGATGTAGGTTAAATAGAAAGGTGTGTTAGGTATTAAAAGAATTGTCACGGTCCAGATAGGACAAATTGCAGTATTAGGTCATTGTCCCGGGTGGTGTGCGAGGGACAGTAGCCGCACCGAAATGTCGGTATCCAGAGGCTTGATTCCCTGCAGGCTGGGGCAGGCGTGGATCACACTGTATCAGGGGGGGAGAGACAGCAGCTGGTGGCTCGGAGTTTGCAACTCTAATGCAGCTGACCCTCAGTGTGCGGTACCAGCGACGATGGTTATTATCACTTGGTTCCGGGGTTCCCTTCAGTGCAGGCCAGGCAGGACAGGGCTCATGCAGCGGCAGGGTGATTCCCCTCTAACAACTGACCAGCGGAGAGAGGATAATGGCTGCTGCAACACAGGGAGCAGAGAGGCCTTCTGGGGATGTTGTTGCAGATTAGAGCCTGGCCAGAGCTGCAGGAGGGGTGGTGAGGGGGTGCGGGGACCAGTGTACACTGTCCGGGTCCCAAGCAGCCGCCACTCGTGTCTCCTGGAGGTCCGCGATGGGGAGCCTCCGAGCTCCAGGTCCCGGTCTCTGGAGGATGTGCAGGCCGTGGGCCGCCGGAGGATGCCGCGGACGGTACTACACGTGGATTGCGGTCGGCGGGTCTCTGGGGGGATCACACGGAGGTGTGGAGGCAGCAGGGAGGGCCGCGGTAGGTGGGGGAGACGTTTCCCAGTTGTCAGGAGCTTCCGTTGGGCCGCGCTTCTAGGGCTCGTCTCTGGGCAGTCCCGCAACTTTAGTCCCCGGCTTCCGGGGGTGCAGTAGGCCGCAGTCTCGGGATGCTTCAGAAGCGGTGCACGGCACAGCAGGTACCCTCTCACAGCCGTGGGCAGACCCAGGGGTGGCAGGGAAAGCCAGAGGGTATAACAGGGGTGGGGCTGAGTACCTTTAGCTGTGGGTCCCTGTACAGATTGAGGCCCCGGCTTCTGAGGGGGTGGTAGGCCGCAGTTTATATAGGTGTATAACACTGTCTTCTGCTCCTCAGTTCACCCCTATCGATGCAGGGGATCTCCAATATGCTGGAGAGTGTACCCCAGATCACCAGGGAGCAGGTTAAATGGAGTAAATATATTCCCCAGGCAGGAGCTCCAGCTAAACACATCTATTCGGGTCTGCTATCAGGCCACACCCCCCGAGACAGGGCATTTTAAGAAAGAATTTGGATACTGGTGTGCTCTGGCTCCTCCCTCTATGTCCCTCCTCCAGACCTCAGTTTGAATCTGTGCCTGGACGAGCTGGGTGCTACTTAGTGAGCTCTCCTGAGCTTGCTAAAAAGAAAGTATTTTGTTAGGTTTTTTTATTTTCAGAGAGATCTGATGGCAACAGACTCTCTCTGCTATGTGGGACTTAGGGGAGAGAAGCTGCCCTACTCACTGAAGTTAGGTCCTGCTTCTTAGGCTACTGGACACCATTAGCTCCAGAGGGATCGCACCCGCGCCGCCGTCCCCCTCACAGAGCCGGAAGACAGAAGCCGGTGACAGAAGCAAGAAGACTTCGAAATCAGCGGCGGAAGGTAGCGCACAGCACTGCAGCTGTGCACCATTGCTCCCACACTAAACCCACATACTCCGGTCACTGTAGGGTGCAGGGCGCAGGGGGGGGGCGCCCTGGGCAGCAATTAGAGACCTCTTGGCAAAAGTGGGCATATATACAGTTGGGCACTGTATATATACATGGGCCCCCGCCATATTTTTACACAAAAACGCGGGACAGAAGCCTGCCGCTGAGGGGACGGGGCTTCTTCCTCAGCACTCACCAGCGCCATTTTCGCTCCCCAGGCTCTCCCCTGCAGAATCACGGTAGAAGAGGGTAAAAAGAGAGGGGGGGGCACATAAATTTGGCGAAAAACAGTATATACAGCAGCTACTGGGTTAACACTAAGTTACTGTGTGATTCCTGGGACATATAGCGCTGGGGTGTGTGCTGGCATACTCTCTCTCTGTCTCTCCAAAGGGCCTTGTGGGGGAACTGTCTTCAAATAGAGCATCCCCTGTGTGTGTGGTGTGTCGGTACGCGTGTGTCGACATGTCTGAGGTAAAAGGCTCCCCTAAGGAGGAGATGGAGCAAATATGTGTGTGTGAGGGTGTCTCCGTCGACCACGCCGACACCTGTTTGGATATGTGTAATTAAGTGCTAAGGTGAATTTATTGCATAAAAGATTAGAGAACAGACAGGAAATCTACCCATGTCTGTCCCTATGTCGCAGAGACCTTCAGAGTCTCTCAATGCTCACTATCCAAAATAATAAACACTGATATCGACACAGAGGTTGACTCCAGTGTCGACTACGATAATGCAAAGTTACAGCCAAAATGGCAGAAAAGTATTGTAATAAAATATGATTTGCATATCACTGATGACTCATCTGTCCCTGACACAAGGGTACACATGTTTAAGGGGAAGAAAGCTGAGGTAAATTTCCCTCCTCTCATGATGAAAAAGTGCGGGAATCTCCAGACAAGAGACTGCAGTTTCCCACAAAGAATTCTCAGGCAGTATCCTTTCCCCACTAGGGCCAGGATAGGATGGGAATCTTCCCCTAGGGTGTCACGTTTGCTCAAAAGGTAGCCCTGACGTAACAGCTATTCTCAGGGATCCTGCAGATAGCGTGCACATTCTGGTACACTACTCAGACCGGCGATTGTGTCGGCATGGGTTTATAGCGCTGTGGCAGCGTGGACAGGTACCTTATCAGCAGAGATTGAGACCCTAGTATGTAGATATAGATATATATATAGATATATATATACTCCTTGCTGCAGTCCGTCACTCTCTCTCCACCTGGGTACTTGCTCAGGTGCCCTCCTCAAGGAGTATCAATCCTTATACAGCCAGAGAAAGGAGGCGGCACTCAGAGTCTCAAAGATTTGGTGAAAAACAACCCGTGTTTATTTCAACGTTTCGGGGGACGGACCCCCGTCTTCAGGAAACGCAATACAAGCGTGGCACACAGTGTACAAACTTTAAATAATTCACCCCTCCATGGAACGCCAGCCTCCGGTGCGAAGGCGCCGCCCGCGGCCCCGGGTCCCGAACTTCCGGTCACGTCTCTCCTCTGACCTCGGAAGCTACGTCACCACGCTGCCCGACGGCGCCCTGTCCTCTGGACCTATAGGTATTTATTGATCATGGCTCTTGATATATACACCTATGATGTAGATATACATTGTTAAAACAGAGTGTTTGTGATTACAGCTGCTGTATGCCTTTCTAATTGAGACCCTGTAGCTGTGGACCTTGTGTGGGAGAATGCTTAGTCCAGGTGCTGCCTCGTGTGCACCTTCTCGGACCTATAGGTATTTATGGGATATTGGTTTATGATGTATATACCTTTACCCAGATATACGTCTATAACAGAGATGTTTTTGATTACAGCAGCTGTCTGGTTCTATAGTTGTGACTATACAGACATTTCCTTGCACTTGGTGCACATTAGTTCAGACACACAGCACCATTGGAATGTGCTGATAGAGGTGAGGATATATGGGCGTTGCATGCATATTTAAGAATAGTGGTGAACACGGGGTGTTATTGTACTGCTTTTTGAATTTTCACCTCCCTGCTACCTGTTCTGATATATGGGTTCCTTCCTCTAACCTTATGTTCAAATAGTAGTGTTTCTGATAAGCATTGTCACCATCATTGTTATATAATGGGACCTGGGAGGCTCAGTCATGTTTTTGTTCTATTTTTTCTAGATATATATTTTTTACTTTTATGCTTCGCTATACTAAGATTGGATTTGATGATTTATGTATGGCCCTTCTTGAAAAAGATCCTGGTTTTTGGATCGAAACGTCGAAACTTATGAGGCTACAATAAAACTTTGTCGTGAAGAAATATGTGGACTTTATATATAGTGAGAGTGCACCCTCCACAACGTGGAATTCTCGTCTACATTTGCGGACACTTCGTCTGTTGGGAGCACCCACCATTGGGAACTTTGATGAGAGTGCAGAACCTATATATATATATATATATATATATATATATATATATATATATATATATATATATATATATATATATATATATATATAATTCTAGAGGATGTATTAGATGCACATGCATCACATGCCAATTTATGATCAGTGGTAAAAATTTCCCACATCCACTTGCTGGTGGAATTTTGACCATTAACTATACCCTGACGTGCTCATCCAAGTTTGTAGTTTATCAGCTATTGTGCCCGTGCGGGCTGTCATATATAGGCAAAACGGTGAGAATGTTTAAAGAACGGATGGCAGCTCACCGTTCGGCAATTAAAGCAGCAATTGCCAAAGGTTCAAGTGATCAACCAGTCGCCCGGCATTTTGCGACAGCACGACACCCATTGGTGTCTCTACGCTACCGCATGGTTGATCATGTTTCCCCCCTGATTCGGGGTGGTGATAGGGGTATGAAATTGCTTCAGCTTGAAACAAGATGGATCCACAGTCTGGGGACTCTACACCCTAGAGGTTTGAATGAGCACCTAGGGCTAAATGCATTCCTATAAGTTCTGCTGCTAAAAATACAAATATAAATATTAATTCTGCGGTCATTTGTACAGCTGTGGGTTCGGCCTGTAGAATACTATGTTATTGGGTGTATTTGATTTGGATATGTGTTTTTTGGTCTAATCAATATCCTGTATATGAGCTCCTTTAGTTTAAATGCAGTTGTATTTCAGATACCTATATACACGGTGTGTAAGTAACACCATGGTCTGACCTTAGATGCTGGCAGACCAATGTAGTTGTACATATATGTACACAGTATGTTGTCTTATGTGTAAATATGGTGTCTCCTGTACTAGATGACTTAGACTATTTTTGGATATCATAGATGTACATATTTTGGACATAGGTTACTATGCTTTGAAATTTGAATAAGCTTTATGCATATGTATTATATTGAAACTGGATTTTAGACTGTGGTAATCCATACTTTGCACTCCGTGTATAGTTTGAATGAACTCATTATGCTCGTACGATTTTGCTTATTGTTTAGTGTTGTTACCATGACTACCGGCAGTGGGTAGTGACGTCATTGGTGAGCGCCGACGGACCAGGCGAGTGTCTGGGATCCGGAAGTGCGGTCATGGCGTTCTGCACACACAGTATATAGGTAAGCACTGTTTGTTTTTTGTCACTTGACCTGATGAAAATTCACAATTAAATTGCATTGAAACGTTGTCACTACTTCAACTGTAAGTGTTCTGATTATTTCGTCGCATGGAGTGCCGCACCCGCTGTTGGTTGTATCTGGTATCTGTGGAGGCACCCAGCGCTATTGCATCTACTTTTGGGAGAGCCGGACCCGCATGTTGTGTGTGTGTGTGTGTGTGTGTGTGTGTGTGTGTGTGTGTGTGTGTGTGTGTGTGTGTGTGTATATATATATATATATATATATATGTATATATATATATATATATATATATATAGCCATAATGTCACAATATAGACTCCCCCCACCCCCCTTTGTACTCTGATACTAAACAGAAACTGAGAGGAGGATCAGCATTTCTTCCCCTGCTTTTTGCTGGAAGAAAATGGCGCTGAGCAGTGTGCTGGCTGACTGAGGAGGAAGCCCCGGCCCCGTAATGGCGCGTTTCTCCTCATCATTTATGAGGTCATTTTTTATACTGGCGGGGGTAGGACTGTGCCTCAGCATCTTATGCCCCATTATTTGCCAGTTTTACTAGGTTTCATACTGCCCAGGGCGCCCCCCGCGCCCTGCAGTGCCTGTGTATGTGTGGGTAGCATGGCGCGCAGCGTACCCGCCCACTGCACGGTACCTTTTAGCCGTCTCGATGTCTGAAGAATTCTTCTTACACTCACCTGTCTTCTGACTTCTGGCTCTGTAAGGGGGGTGACGGCGTGCTGTGGGAGTGAGCACATAGCCGCAGCTAGCGTTCAGTTCCCTTCAGGAGCTAATGGTGTCCTGTCAGCCAGAAGCAGAGCCATGAAACTATTCAGGAAATTGGTTCCTACTTCTGCCCCCTAAGTCCCACGAAGCAGGGAGACTGTTGCCAGCAGTTCTCCCTGAAAATAAAAAACCTAACATAAGTCTTTTCAGAGAAACTCAGTAGAGCTCCCCTGGAGTGCATCCAGTCTGCCTGGGCACATTTTCTAAACTGAGGTCTGGAGGAGGGGCATAGAGGGAGGAGCCAGTTCACACCCTTGAAAAGTCTTAAAGTGCCCATGGCTCCTGCGGAACCATCTATACCCCATGGTACTGAAGTGGACCCCAGCATCCTCTAGGACGTATGAGAAATTTCCAGAGCTTAATATTGCTAATAATAATTTTATTTAAAAGTCCCCGTTGGTTGGCATGCCGACTGTCGGGATTGTGAGGGTGTGGGATGTAGGGGGAGGTTATATGACCGTTAGTCGCCTGACCACATCGCTTTTGCAGCCATATCACAGTCTCACAGAAACACAAATTGTTGCATGCATGTTGTCACATGCTTGATCAATGTGATTGAACATGTACACAATCCTTTTGGGATTTTCACACCAATTGCACTGACTGTTGACTACAGCCATAACCCCACCGTTGTGTATATAGTGGGGTAAATGAAGCAGGCACTCATTTAAAGTAATTCATAAAATATCAATGTTAAAACAGGATTTTAATACCTACTGGTAAATCCTTTTCTCCTAGTCCGTAGAGGATGCTGGAGAACCGTGTTGTTGGAGTATGGACAGGGAGAGTGTGATGTTCTGTAGTAACTGCTCCCTGGATCTCGCCTTTATCAGGAGATCATCCAGATTAGGAATTATATTGACTCCTTTTTGACGAAGGAGGACCATCATCTCTGCCATCACCTTGGTGAATACCCTTGGTGCCGTGGAGAGACCGAAAGGCAACGTCTGGAACTGGTAATGGCAATCCTGAACCGCGAATCTCAGATAAGCCTGGTGAAGAGGATAAATTGGAACCTGCAGGTAAGCATCCTTTATGTCCACTGACACTATGTAATTCCCCTCCTCCAGACTGGAAATCACTGCCCTGAGTGATTCCATCTTGAACTTGAAGCGTTTCAAGTAGAGATTCATATTTTTTAGGTTTAGGATCGGTTTGACCGAGCTGTCCGGCTTCGGAACTACAAAGAGACTTGAATAAAACCCCTCCCCTTGATGTGATAAAAGTACCAGGACTATGACCTGATCCTGACATGATTTTTGAAATCGGCATTGGGGAACGTCTTGAAACTCCAGCTTATACCCCTGGGATACTATCTGCAAAACCCAGGGGTCCAGGCCAGACTGAACCCAACCTTGGCTGAATAGTTTGAGACGTGCCCCCACCCGAGCGGCCTCCCGCAAGGGAACCCCAGCGTCATGCTGTAGATTTGGCAGAAGTAGGGGTTGACTTCTGCTCCTGGGATCCTGAAGTCGTGGAGGACTTCTTTCCCTTTCCCCTTCCCCTACCTGCAAAGAAGGGAGAACCTTTGGCCTTTTTGTATTTATTGGGCCGAAAGGACTGCATGTGAGAGTGATATGTCTTTTTTGCTGGTGCAGGAGCAGAAGGCAAAAAAGTCGACTTAACTGCGGTAGCTGCTGAGACTAACGCATCAAGTCCATCACCGAATAAGGCCTCACCTTTATATGGGAGAGCCTCCATATTCTTTCTGGAATCCGCAATGCCCGCCGAGCCGATACTGCCATGGTAGCGGCCGTTGAACCCAAGAGTCCAATATCTTTCATCGCCTCTAGCATGTATGCGGCAGCATCTTTGATATTCCCTAACTTAAGGAGTATCTCATCTTTATCAAGCGTGTCAATTTCTGAGGACAAGCTTTCTGACCATTTTTCAATAGCGCGACTCACCCACGCGCAAGCAATTGTGGGCCTGAGCAGCGTACCATTGGCAACATAAATGGATTTTAATGTAGTCTCCATTTTGCGGTCTGCCGGCTCCTTTAGTGAAGCCGTCCTAGGTGCAGGGAGAATTACTTTCTTTGTCAACCTGGATAGGGCTCTGTCTAACACCGGTGGTGACTCCCACTTTTTCCTGTCCTCTGTAGGGAAAGGATAAGCCATCTGAATCCTCTTGGGAATACGAAACTTCTTTTCGGGATTCACCCACACCCCTTCAAAGAGAGTATTTAGCTCGTGGGAAGGAGGGAAAGTAACCTTAGATTTCTTTTCAGAAATAGGCCTTCTCCTGAGGTACAGGAGAGGATTCAGTAACCTCCAGAACTTCTCTTATAGCCACAATCATATATTGTATATTTTTCGCCAATTTATGATCTATTTCCCTGGAGTCCCTATCGTCGACACAGGAATCAGTGTCCATGTCAGTATCAGTATTTACAATATTTGCAAACGGTCTATTATGTGACCCAGGGGAGTCGCCTGCAGGTGGAATAACAGAACCCTGAAAAATCACATCTTCCACAGACTTTCTACAGCATTCTGCATGATATTCAGACTTATCTAACCTCCTATTGATATGATGCATACTATCACGTATTTCTTTCACCCATGCAGGCTCTTGGTGTGCCGGTAGCGCCACCACATTACAAGTCTGTGTCCCTAAAATGGCTTCCTCCGGGGAAGAACTCCCTGCCTCTGACATGTCTTACACACGTGCACAGCACACACACAGACACACTGGGACTTATAGGGGACAGACCCACACTAAAATCTGTCAGAGGGACACAGTTTAGGAGCAGCCAGTTCACAACCCCAGCGCCAGTATATAATGCCTGTGAACACAAAATGCCCACTGACATGCAGCGCTGATTTACACCGTAAACACACTTGTAAAGCACCAAATTCGCTTGTGCCCCTCCTGTTTTGCACCCTGATACTTGTAGTCAGATGTGAAGGAGGACCAGCGATGTCTCTGCAGCCTGAGAAGAGAGAGAAAATGGCACTGAGCAGTGTGCTGGCTGCCTGACGAAGAAGCTCCGCCCCCGCAATGGCGCGTTTTTACCTCAGAGAGTCTTTATAATATTTATACTGGCGGGGGTAGGGCTGTGCCTGGGAATCTTTTGCCCCCTTTTAGCCAGTTTATATAGGTATTTTGCTGCCCAGGGCGCCCCCCCCCCCCCCCGCACCCTGCAGTGCCTGTGTGTGTGGGCAGCAATGGCGCGCTGCGCTCCCGCCAGCCGTGTGATGCCTCAGCCGTCACTTTACTTGATTGAAGATCTATCCTCTTACTCTCACCTGTCTTCTGACTTCTGGCTCTGTGAGGGGGGTGACGGCGTGCTGTGGGAGTGAACATCTAGACACGGCTAGCGTTCAGTACCCTTCAGGAGCTAATGGTGTCCTGTCAGCCAGAAGCAGAGCCATGAAACTCTTCAGGAAGTTGGTTCCTACTTCTGCCCCCTCAGTCCCACGAAGCAGGGAGACTGTTGCCAGCAGTTCTCCCTGAAAATAAAAAACCTAACATAAGTATTTTCAGAGAAGCTCAGTAGAGCTCCTTAGAGTGCATCCAGTCTGCCTGGGCACATTTCTAAAACTGAGGTCTGGAGGAGGGGCATAGAGGGAGGAGCCAGTTCACACCCATTGAAAAGTCTGAGTGCCCATGGCTCCTGCGGTACCATCTATACCTCATGGTCATGAAGTGGACCCCAGCATCCTCTAGGACGTATGAGAAATAACTTTTTTGTTATTACCAAATTATGGAGTTTTTAGTGCCTCAGAGCCTGAACAAATCTCATTTGTTTAGGAATGTGGGGTGGGTTGTATCAGCTTTAGCTATACAAAGAATCAAAAACTTGTGACAGTTAGTATATAAATAGAAACCGCTAATAGACCATGTCGTATACATGGATACAGTCTGAATATTTAAGACACTGAAAAGAGGTTGCTCAAGACCTGTCAGCAGTTGAGGGGTTAAGAATACATTTGTAACTGTAGCATTAAGAACATCTGTGGTGGGTTAGATGGCTTCCTGTGATATTATGATGTCTCCCCCTATGGACTTGGCATCACATCGCTCTGTCTCTCCATCAGAACTCTGATATTGAAGATTCAGAGGAAATTAAAATGTAGAAAGGAAGATTATTTTAGATCAGAAACAAGTCACCTCCAGATTTTCATGTTTCCTAGCTCGGGGTCAGTGCAACCTCTGCTGCCCAATGCTCCATTTAAGGGATTTTACTTCAACAAATATTTAGCGCCCAGCAGGAATTTGATTAAGAAGCGATTTCAAATTCCTCATGTTGTTGGTGTGTAACTTAACTGTGCTAATGTTCTAAAATTTTACATGGAGAATGTTTACTAGTTTACTCTGATGTTTATCTCAAATTGTTAGCTTAGGTTACAGACCCCAGCTCTACCATTACTTTCAGTCCTGAACATATATTCATAGCGATTCAACATATCAGATTGCTAAAATAGAGTTACATCACTGAGGCACTTTCTTGTGCATGTGATGGAGGCAGCCATTTTGTGCTGTAAACCAATGCTCTATTGCGATTGAAATCACTAAAATAACGGCATTGCTGAGGGACTTGTTACTCACCATTGTTACCGGTTCCTGGAGAGTTGATTAGTAGGTTACAGTTGTAAATTTTAACACTTGGGGGTATATTTCCGAACTGGCAGCTCTGGCCTCAACGTTTAAAATTGCCCTAATATTTAGTGTATAACTCGTCGTTTTTTCACACTTAATATTATTGCTGCTTTAAATTTTGAAGTCAAACGTACTGACTTAGTGGCTTATAAAAACTGATGCTGTGTAAATATACCATCCGTATCAGTCACCTAATAGATTGTCACCACTCCACAAAAGGCTTGCCACTGGCCTTATGATCTGTGTATGGTAGAAATAATTAAGTCAAGGTGAAATATGCCCCTTTCAGACTAGCAAAAATATCCAGGGTTATTGCATGTGAACATGCATCAACTTGGGACTCTACTTAGTCTGAAAGGGTCAAGCTGCCCGATATTTGTACCTGGGTAGTGACCAAGGTTGAACACGGGTTCAACCTGGGTCGAGCTGAAGGGTGAACGTGTGGGATCAGTTCACACCATTGAAAGAGCACGGACGGTGTAATGGTTAGCATTACTGCCTCACAGCACTGAGGTGATGGGTTCGATTCCCACCATGGCCCTCACTGTGTGGAGTTTGTATATTCTCCCCCTGCTTGCATGGGTTTCTTATAGGTACTCCAGTTTCCACCTACAATCCAAATATATACTGGTAGGTTAATTGGCTCACAAATTTAACCCTAGCTTGAATGTATGTACAAGTGATAGGGAATGTAGATTGTAAGCACCACTGGGACAGGGACTGATGTGAATGGACAAATTTTCTTTGTAAAGTGCTGCGGAATATGTGTGCACTATATAAATAACTGGTAATAAATACGTAATAGATAAAGAGCCGACACTTGGAGATGATCTCATCTCCAAACTCCGGCATTGCATCTGTGTACAGTGATGTCACCGTCCCGGCAATAAGCCGGGTCCCACCGCAAATCTGAAAGGGGTCTCTCCCGGGTTGGACCCGTGCACAAAATCCCAATTACAACCTGGCTTTTGTAATCTGAAATGGGTATAAATTGTTGACGTTACCAGAGGAGCGCCCGTAGCAGATTTTTGTAGTTCATGAATTTCTGCAGACTGTAGGTGCAATCCAAATTTTGATCCGATTGTCCATTTGGGTGTTATCATTCACGCAACACAAACCAAGGATCGGTAATGACGCCATTATGTCAACCCCCTTTTTATCCCCTTAGGGGATGTTTATTAAAATTCTAAATTAGTGGTTTCCTATTTCCCACATGAAGAATACCTACAGTATGTTAAATTTCAGATTCCTGACATATCGGGAAGTAAGAGAATTAGTGATGACAACTGGATAAACAATGGGGTTTTAGTTCATGATTTGTTCAATGCATTTAAGTCTGCAGCCCACTTCACAGGACCCCATTTCCTAGTCACATACATTTTCACATAGATTTTTTGGAGACCTGGCAACTGCTATCACTTAGGAGAAAATGTGCTTGCCTGGTTTACAGCTCACCTGCCAACTGACTTCTGGCTTTGAAAGTGAGACAGTCGCCAACACACCTAAACAGCAGCTGCCCCAGGTTTAAAGTAAATTAGCTTAAGGGGGCATGAGAGAGAGAGATATGATCACAAATGGGCCAATTAGAAATGAACCCTATTATACACATACGGGAATCAACGGCACTTGCCATTCCCAGGAGAGGGGTGCACTCACGTACTCCCCACCCCTAGGTTGGGGTGCATTGGGATGTGGCCACCTGCTCAAATATACATATACAGAGAACCCTGCACTCTCCTTAGTAGTTTTATTCACATTAATGCTTTAATATACAACTGGATAAAAAAATGGGGTTTTAGTTCATGAATTGTACAATGCATTTAAGCTTGCAGCCCACTTCACGGTATACCATTTCACTGCAAGTCCTCTCTCGCGCTCTCTCTACATATATATATATATATATATATATATACATGCAAAGATAGATCGGCACTCACGTTACTGTCCCATGAAATTGCTCTGGTGCCCTCCTTAAGTCCAAAGGACTCCAACATAACACACAAGAAGGCGGCACTCACAAGGCTTCCAATGGCTGAGTAATGAGACGAACAGCGTCTGTAGTTCAACGTTTCAGTCTTTATGGACTTTTTTCAAGAAAAAAGTCCATAAAGACTGAAACGTTGAACTACAGACGCTGTTCGTCTCATTACTCATCCATTGGAAGCCTTGTGAGTGCCGCCTTCTTGTGTGATATATATAATATGGTATCCGTTCACATGGTCGACCATGTTATGGTCGACCGTCATTAGGTCGACCACTATTGGTCGACATTGACATGGTCGACATGGACACATGGTCGACACATGAAAATGGTCGACACATGAAAGGGTCGACATGAGGTTTTTTTTTTTACTTTTTTTTCTTTTGGGGAACCTTTCCATACTTTACGATCCACATGGACTACAATTGGAACGGTAAAGTGTGCCGAGCGAAGCGGTAGCGGAGCGAAGGCACCATGCCCGAAGCATGGCGAGCGAAGCGGTGCACTAATTGGGGTTCCCAGTCACTTTACGCAAAAAACGACACCCAAAAAAGTTAAAAAACTCATGTCGACCTTTTCATATGTCGACCTTTCATGTGTCGACCATGTGTCCATGTTGACCATGTCAATGTCGACCAATAGTGGTCGACCATAACATGGTCGACCATTCATACCGGAACCATATAATATACACACACAAAAAACAATTCTAGAGTGCGCTAGTATATATATAATATAGTGAAGTTGAATGACCATACAACAGATTTTCTTAAAGAACAGATGAGAAATTATTTATATGTGCATAGTTCGTCTTAAACAATTAAAGTCCAATGATAGTCCAGAAGGCAGCCCTGTAGGAGATACCCTCTAACCAGAAATATCACCCAAAGACAGAGCCCAATAGACAATCAGTAGAAGATACCAGTTATTTATTTTCAAAAACAATTATTTAAAACATTTTTTAGTAGTAATTTTTTTAAATAATGGTTTTTACATACATCAATAAAATTAGTACACCACAACCAATGCAGGAGAGTGTGTTATGAATGGCCTTCCTCCACCTTGTTCAGGTGTGAGCTTAGGGAAGGATCCTCACTGAATTGGATGACAGATTTATCCTGAAGACATCTTCAGGGGCAGGTATTTTTAATGGGTCAATATAATGGACATGAAAGATGGTAAGTATAGGGGTATGAGACATATGCAACTCTTATAGTGATGTACAAAATCAATACAGACCAACGGACATCAAAAAGGAAAGTACAGAGAAATTCCAATATGATTTTGCCCAGTGGATGGATTTATGTCTTCCACAATAAAAGGTCCGCTGAAGGTTTCATTTAAAGTATATATACAGCTTTTATACATACACACACACACACACACACACACACACACACACACACACACACACACACACACACTAAGCTGCTATAGGATAACCTTTATTATCTCTATACCTAGGTATGTAGACCAGCTCCTTTCTAAAAACAAACAGTGATTGATAACCATATTTCTCTATCGTCCTAGTGGATGCTGGGGTTCCTGAAAGGACCATGGGGAATAGCGGCTCCGCAGGAGACAGGGCACAAAAAGTAAAGCTTTTTCCGATCAGGTGGTGTGCACTGGCTCCTCCCCCTATGACCCTCCTCCAGACTCCAGTTAGATTTTTGTGCCCGGCCGAGAAGGGTGCAATCTAGGTGGCTCTCCTAAAGAGCTGCTTAGAAAAAGTTTAGCTAGGTTTTTTATTTTACAGTGATTCCTGCTGGCAACAGGATCACTGCAGCGAGGGACTGAGGGGAGAAGGAGTCAACTCACCTGCGTGCAGGATGGATTGGTTTCTTGGCTACTGGACATCAAGCTCCAGAGGGACGATCACAGGTACAGCCTGGATGGTCACCGGAGCCACGCCGCCGGCCCCCTTGCAGATGCTGAAGACAGAAGAGGTCCAGAATCGGCGGCTGAAGACTCCTGCAGTCTTCAAAAGGTAGCGCACAGCACTGCAGCTGTGCGCCATTTTCCTCTCAGCACACTTCACACGGCAGTCACTGAGGGTGCAGGGCGCTGGGAGGGGGGCGCCCTGGGAGGCAAAATGATTACCTATAAAGGCTAAAAATACCTCACATATAGCCCTAGAGGCTATATGGAGATATTTAACCCCTGCCTAATTTTTCTAAATAGCGGGAGACGAGCCCGCCAGAAAAGGGGCGGGGCCTATCTCCTCAGCACACGGCGCCATTTCCTCTCACAGCTCCGCTGGTCAGGACGGCTCCCAAGTCTCTCCCCTGCACTGCACTACAGAAACAGGGTAAAACAGAGAGGTGGGGGCACATTTATGGCGATATTTTGATATAACAAAGCAGCTATAAGGGAGCACTTATTATAAGGCTATCCCTGATATATATATAGCGCTTTTGGTGTGTGCTGGCAAACTCTCCCTCTGTCTCCCCAAAGGGCTAGTGGGTCCTGTCTTCGTTAGGAGCATTCCCTGTGTGTCTGCTGTGTGTCGGTACGTGTGTGTCGACATGTATGAGGACGATATTGGTGTGGAGGCGGAGCAATTGCCAAATATGAGGATGTCACCCCCTAGGGAGTCGACACCGGAATGGATGCCTTTATTTATGGAACTACGGGATAGTGTCAACACGCTAAAGCAGTCGTTTGACGACATGAGGCGGCCGGACAATCAATTAGTGCCTGTCCAGGCGACTCAAACACCGTCAGGGGCTGTGAAACGCCCTTTGCCTCAGTCGGTCGACACAGACCCAGACACAGGCGATGACTCCAGTGGTGACGGTGACGAATCAACCGTATTTTCCAGTAGGGCCACACGTTATATGATTTTGGCAATGAAGGAGGCGTTACATTTAGCTGATACTACAGGTACCACTAAACAGGGTATTATGTGGGGTATGAAAAAACTACCTATAGTTTTTCCTGAATCAGAAGAATTAAATGACGTGTGTAATGAAGCGTGGGTTGCCCCTGATAAAAAGCTGATAATTTCAAAGAAATTATTGGCATTATACCCTTTCCCGCCAGAGGTTAGGGAGCGCTGGGAAACACCTCCGAGGGTGGACAAGGCGCTAACACGCTTATCTAAACAAGTGGCGTTACCCTCTCCTGAGACGGCCGCACTTAAAGATCCATCAGATAGGAGGATGGAAAATATCCAAAAAAGTATATACACACATGCAGGTGTTATACTACGACCAGCTGTAGCGACTGCCTGGATGGGCAGTGCTGGGGTAGTTTGGTCAGAGTCCCTGATTGAAAATATTGATACCCTGGACAGGGACAATATTTTACTGTCGTTAGAACAAATAAAGGATGCATTTCTTTATATGCGTGATGCACAGAGGGATATCTGCACACTGGCATCACGGGTAAGTGCTATGTCCATTTCGGCCAGAAGAGCTTTATGGACGCGACAGTGGACAGGCGATGCGGATTCAAAACGGCATATGGAAGTTTTGCCGTATAAAGGGGAGGAGTTATTTGGAGTCGGTCTATCAGATTTGGTGGCCACGGCTACAGCCGGGAAATCCACCTTTCTACCTCAAGTCACTCCCCCACAGAAAAAGGCACCGACTTTTCAACCGCAGCCCTTTCGTTCCTTTAAAAATAAGAGAGCAAAGGGCTATTCATATCTGCCACGAGGCAAAGGTCGAGGGAAGAGACAGCAACACGCAGCTCCTTCCCAGGAACAGAAGCCCTCCCCGGCTTCTACAAAAGCCTCAGCATGACGCTGGGGCTTCTCAAGCGGACTCGGGGACGGTGGGCGGTCGTCTCAAAAATTACAGCGCGCAGTGGGCTCACTCGCAGGTAGATCCCTGGATCCTGCAGATAATATCTCAAGGGTACAGGTTGGAATTAGAGACGGATCCACCTCGCCGTTTCCTGAAGTCTGCTTTACCAACGTCCCCCTCCGAAAGGGAGACGGTTTTGGAAGCCATTCACAAGCTGTACTCTCAGCAGGTGATAGTCAAGGTACCTCTTCTACAACAAGGGAAGGGGTATTATTCCACTCTTTTTGTGGTACCGAAGCCGGATGGCTCGGTAAGGCCTATTCTAAATCTGAAGTCCTTGAACCTGTACATAAAGAAGTTCAAGTTCAAAATGGAGTCACTCAGAGCAGTGATAGCGAACCTGGAAGAGGGGGACTTTATGGTATCCTTGGACATCAAGGATGCGTATCTCCACGTTCCAATTTACCCCTCACACCAGGGGTACCTCAGGTTCGTTGTACAAAACTGTCACTATCAGTTTCAGACGCTGCCGTTCGGATTGTCCACGGCACCTCGGATCTTTACAAAGGTAATGGCCGAGATGATGATTCTTCTTCGAAGAAAAGGCGTATTAATTATCCCATACTTGGACGATCTCCTAATAAGGGCGAGGTCCAGAGAACAGCTAGAGATGGGATTAGCACTGTCTCAAGAAGTGCTAAAACAGCACGGGTGGATTCTGAATATTCCAAAATCCCAGTTAATGCCGACAACTCGTCTGCTGTTCCTAGGGATGATTCTGGACACGGTTCAGAAAAAGGTTTTTCTCCCGGAGGAAAAAGCCAAGGAGTTATCCGAACTTGTCAGGAACCTCCTAAAACCAGGAAAGGTGTCTGTACATCAATGCACAAGAGTCCTGGGAAAAATGGTGGCTTCTTACGAAGCAATTCCATTCGGCAGATTCCACGCAAGAATTTTCCAAAGGGATCTGTTGGACAAATGGTCAGGGTCGCATCTTCAGATGCACCTACGGATAACCCTGTCTCCAAGGACAAGGGTGTCTCTTCTGTGGTGGTTGCAGAGTCCTCATCTATTGGAGGGCCGCAGATTCGGCATACAGGATTGGATCCTGGTGACCACGGACGCCAGCCTGAGAGGCTGGGGAGCAGTCACACAAGGAAGAAACTTCCAGGGAGTATGGACGAGCCTGGAAACGTCTCTTCACATAAACATTCTGGAACTAAGAGCAATATACAATGCTCTAAGCCAGGCAGAACCTCTGCTTCAGGGAAAACCGGTGTTGATCCAGTCGGACAACATCACGGCAGTCACCCATGTGAACAGACAGGGCGGCACAAGAAGCAGGAGTGCAATGGCAGAAGCTGCAAGGATTCTTCGCTGGGCAGAGAATCATGTGATAGCACTGTCAGCAGTGTTCATCCCGGGAGTGGACAACTGGGAAGCAGACTTCCTCAGCAGACACGATCTTCACCCGGGAGAGTGGGGACTTCATCCAGAAGTCTTCCACATGCTGGTAACCCGTTGGGAAAGACCAATGGTGGACATGATGGCGTCTCGCCTCAACAAAAAACTGGACAGGTATTGCGCCAGGTCAAGAGATCCGCAGGCAATAGCTGTGGACGCGCTGGTAACGCCTTGGGTGTACCAGTCGGTGTATGTGTTTCCTCCTCTGCCTCTCATACCAAAAGTATTGAGAATTATACGGCAAAGAGGCGTAAGAACGATACTAGTGGTTCCGGATTGGCCAAGAAGGACTTGGTACCCGGAACTTCAAGAGATGATCACGGAAGATCCGTGGCCTCTACCTCTAAGGAGGGACTTGCTTCAGCAGGGTCCCTGTCTGTTTCAAGACTTACCGCGGCTGCGTTTGACGGCATGGCGGTTGAACGCCGGATCCTAATGGAAAAAGGCATGCCGGAAGAAGTCATTCCTACTTTGATTAAAGCAAGGAAAGAAGTAACCGTGCAACATTATCACCGAATTTGGCGAAAATATGTTGCGTGGTGCGAAGATCGGAGTGCTCCGACGGAGGAATTTCAACTGGGTCGATTCCTACATTTCCTGCAATCAGGATTGTCTATGGGTCTCAAATTGGGATCTATTAAGGTTCAAATTTCGGCCCTGTCGATTTTCTTTCAAAAAGAATTGGCTTCAGTCCCTGAAGTCCAGACCTTTGTTAAGGGAGTGCTGCATATACAGCCCCCTGTGGTGCCTCCAGTGGCACCGTGGGATCTCAATGTAGTTTTGGATTTTCTAAAATCTCATTGGTTTGAACCACTAAATAAGGTGGATTTGAAATATCTCACTTGGAAAGTGACCATGCTTCTAGCCCTGGCTTCTGCCAGGAGAGTGTCAGAATTGGCAGCTTTATCTTACAAAAGCCCATATCTGATTTTCCATTCGGACAGGGCAGAACTGCGGACTCGTCCGCATTTTCTCCCTAAGGTGGTGTCAGCATTTCATCTGAACCAGCCTATTGTAGTGCCTGCGGCTACAAGTGACTTGGAGGACTCCAAGTTACTGGACGTTGTCAGAGCATTAAGAATATATATTGCAAGAACAGCTGGAGTCAGAAAATCTGACTCGTTGTTTATATTGTATGCACCCAACAAGATGGGTGCTCCTGCGTCTAAGCAGACGATTGCTCGTTGGATCTGTAGCACAATCCAACTGGCACATTCTGTGGCAGGCCTGCCACAGCCTAAATCTGTAAAGGCCCACTCCACAAGGAAGGTGGGCTCATCTTGGGCGGCTGCCCGAGGGGTCTCGGCATTACAACTTTGCCGAGCAGCTACGTGGTCAGGGGAGAACACGTGTGTAAAATTTTACAAATTTGATACTCTGGCTAAGGAGGACCTGGAGTTCTCTCATTCGGTGCTGCAGAGTCATCCGCACTCTCCCGCCCGTTTGGGAGCTTTGGTATAATCCCCATGGTCCTTTCAGGAACCCCAGCATCCACTAGGACGATAGAGAAAATAAGATTTTACTTACCGATAAATCTATTTCTCGGAGTCCGTAGTGGATGCTGGGCGCCCATCCCAAGTGCGGATTATCTGCATAAATTGTACATAGTTATTGTTAACTTATTCGGGGTATTGTTGTTGGAAGCCATCTTTCAGAGGCTCCGCTGTTATCATACTGTTAACTGGGTTTAGATCACAAGTTGTACGGTGTGATTGGTGTGGCTGGTATGAGTCTTACCCGGGATTCAAAATCCTCCCTTATTGTGTACGCTCGTCCGGGCACAGTACCTAACTGGAGTCTGGAGGAGGGTCATAGGGGGAGGAACCAGTGCACACCACCTGATCGGAAAAAGCTTTACTTTTTGTGCCCTGTCTCCTGCGGAGCCGCTATTCCCCATGGTCCTTTCAGGAACCCCAGCATCCACTACGGACTCCGAGAAATAGATTTATCGGTAAGTAAAATCTTATTTTGTATTTTTAAAATTAAAGATTTCCATTCATTACGCTATATGGATTTCCACTCACTAAGCTGTATGGAGTTCAAAGAAGCCTCACTCCAGTTATAAATTTGGGATAATGACCCAATAGCAGGATATTGTGGACATCTAAAGAAAAGAAAATTTTAAAGGAGCGCCATCCATAAAGAAAAAAATATAATTGATTAAAAAATATTTAATAAATGATCTAAAACATATACAGAATATAAAAAATATTCACAATAAACATACATCCCCCAGGTGTATAGACGTAGAATAACTCCATGCATAACAGTCTGTTATGGGGGGTACACACGGAGAGATCCGTTCTTAAAATCTAAGCAATCTGACTAGATTGGCTTAGATTTTAAGAACGGATCTCT
Organism: Pseudophryne corroboree; assembly: GCF_028390025.1. Taxonomy (NCBI): domain Eukaryota; kingdom Metazoa; phylum Chordata; class Amphibia; order Anura; family Myobatrachidae; genus Pseudophryne; species Pseudophryne corroboree. Next base: position 304,552,552 of record NC_086446.1, read on the forward strand.
CATGTGTATGCCCCACAGCGATAGCGATGCACGGGCCCACACGTCACTATCGCCGGTGCTAGATTGGCCTGTGTACTGCCCTTTAGTATGTAAGTAAGTGTCCATTAATTGATGGTAAGCATGCAATAAATTTCTCAAAAGCTGTGTGTGTGTTGTGTTCTTGTTATTAATACGATCATTTTCAATAATGAAAAATAACAAGATAGTAGCATTGCACCTATTTGAAATAATTTGTACTGTTTCACGCAGCGGACTTCCTCTATATATAATATGGCATATTGGTTAGATCTCCTCCGCAAAAAGTCTCCAGCACACACTTCAATACAAATCTTAGTATTCGTATCACCGCTTCAGAGTTCCATGTGGTATTACCCCACACCTGTGGTTTAGTTGAATCCAGGTATTTAGCAATGTTGGGGTTAAGTCTCTCCCATGCAGTGGCTGTGAGCCGTTTATAGAATCAGGCCACATTGTCCGGTACGTGTGTGCCAAAGAGATGGAGCTTACCGCTTCCGTCACAAGGAGCCGATGTCCGCTGGATGTAACAGCCACTGACGCCGGCTTGTCAGCGAGCTGTGCAGGGAATCAGATTTACATCTCAGGTGCGGGATCCAATAGGTCTGTGTAACAGGGCACTGACTTGACGCGTTTCTCAGCCTTAATGACGTTGCTGTTTCATCAGAAGTGCCGCCCCTCAGTCTTCCTGTCTATCCTCAGTAGGACTAATTATTCCCAAAACAAATTCAGCTTTGTATCATTAGAGATTATACTCTTCAATGTTTATATATTCACATATGTTTATCACACATAAAACAAATATAGATATATAGAAAACATAGATCCGAGGGCACTAAAGATTATACATATTCCTAATCTTAACCATCCACAATATAAGGAATGCTTTTCTTTAAAATATATTCACAGTGTTAATAAAACAATTTCATTTCAAAATGATAAAAGAAAAAAATCTGTACAATTTCTCAGATATACACTTTTAGGTTTCTTAAAATCACAACCGGTTAAAGTGTGTTTCCTTGTCGTAAATTCAGCATACAACATGATGGTGTAACAGATGAAGGACCCAACGCGTTTCATCTCGTAGGAGTTCTTCAGGGGTACTAGATCAATTGTTCAAACACAACGTGATAAAGGTAGTTTGAAAAAGTGTAAATATCACTGATAGTATTGATTCAGATGAAACAGCGTATGTCTGAGAATTTAAAACTCAAGACAAAATCTTTATTGGATAAGGAGGTCTTTAGTATCTAGACCAACAGTCTGTTTCTTTACAGTCTTGAACAGTACACTGAACTTTTAGAAGATGGCGCACATTCTTCAACATAAATTTAGTAGAGATGATGCGCAAAGGCACAAGTAATCCTCACAGAGTCCAGTGGAATGCAGCTGCAATCCGAGTGTAATGTCTGGATACGCAGCATTGGGTCACCATCAAAAGTCAAATATGAGAGAAGTTGGTTTTATAGACATTCTGCAGTAATGCAGAAATTCCCAAAAGAAAAGTTCTAGATTCTAGTGGAAATGCTGACATTACTTGTGTATGCATTAATAGAGTGCAGATAATCTAAAAGAAAAAAAAATAGTAACAGAACTTTGTACTAGATGATCGTAAAAGGAGAAGAAAGCCAGTATGGTTGTCAAAGGAAGCGCTATGAAAACTGCATATAAAAATAGTCACAGGCAGTAATCGGAGGAGGTTACCAAAACAAATTATCAAGCTAATCTAAAAGATAAAATATACAATAAAACAGACTTCGGTACAAACAGACATGTTGTAATAAGGCTAACCTTTGAATTATTATACATCTGCGGCAATTACAGTTTATGGCATACTGTAGGCCACATTGAAATGTATGAAGGTACAGTGATGAATGCATTATTAGGGAAAGATTCCAGTCAGGGAAAAGAGGGACAATGGGACTGCAGCCACATTGTGTGCTCAGAATAAATGTGAACTTTTAGCGTTGCCCATGTCTGTGCAGCCACACTGCACAGCACCCATCCATTTGTGAAAATTTCCATCATCACTCTAAGGGGAAAATTCAAATGTTTGAAAAATAAGAATTTACTTACCGATAATTCTATTTCTCGTAGTCCGTAGTGGATGCTGGGGACTCCGTCAGGACCATGGGGAATAGCGGCTCCGCAGGAGACAGGGCACAAAAGTAAAAGCTTTAGGATCAGGTGGTGTGCACTGGCTCCTCCCCCCATGACCCTCCTCCAAGCCTCAGTTAGGATACTGTGCCCGGACGAGCGTACACAATAAGGAAGGATTTTGAATCCCGGGTAAGACTCATACCAGCCACACCAATCACACTGTACAACCTGTGATCTGAACCCAGTTATCAGCATGATAACAGCGGAGCCTCTGAAAAGATGGCTCACAACAATAATAACCCGATTTTTGTAACAATAACTATGTAGAAGTAGTGCAGACAATCCGCACTTGGGATGGGCGCCCAGCATCCACTACGGACTACGAGAAATAGAATTATCGGTAAGTAAATTCTTATTTTCTCTGACGTCCTAAGTGGATGCTGGGGACTCCGTCAGGACCATGGGGATTATACCAAAGCTCCCAAACGGGCGGGAGAGTGCGGATGACTCTGCAGCACCGAGTGAGAGAACTCCAGGTCCTCCTCAGCCAGGGTGTGCCCCTGACCAAGTAGCAGCTCGGCAAAGTTGTAAAGCCGAGACCCCTCGGGCAGCCGCCCAAGATGAGCCCACCTTCCTTGTGGAATGGGCATTTACATATTTTGGCTGTGGCAGGCCTGCCACAGAATGTGCAAGCTGAATTGTACTACACATCCAACTAGCAATCGTCTGCTTAGAAGCAAGAGCACCCAGTTTGTTGGGTGCATACAGGATAATAGCAAGTCAGTTTTCCTGACTCCAGCCGTCCTGGAAACCTATATTTTCAGGGCCCTGACAACATCTAGCAACTTGGAGTCCTCCAAGTCCCTAGTATCCGCAGGTACCACAATAAGCTGGTTCAGGTGAAACGCTGACACCACCTTAGGGAGAAACTGGGGACGAGTCCGCAGCTCTGCCCTGTCCGAATGGACAATCAGATATGGGCTTTTGTGAGACAAAGCCGCCAATTCTGACACTCGCCTGGTCGAGGCCAGGGCCAACAGCATGGTCACTTTCCATGTGAGATATTTCAAATCCACAGATTTGAGCGGTTTAAACCAATGTGATTTGAGGAATCCCAGAACAACGTTGAGATCCCACAGTGCCACTGGAGGCACAAAAGGGGGTTGTATATGCAGTACTCCCTTGACAAACTTCTGGACTTCAGGAACTGAAGCCAATTCTTTCTGGAAGAAATTCGACAGGGCCGAAATTTGAACCTTAATGGACCCCAATTTGAGGCACATAGACACTCCTGTTTGCAGGAAATGTAGGAATCGACCGAGTTGAAATTCCTCCGTGGGGGCCTTCCTGGCCTCACACCATGCAACATATTTTCGCCAAATGCGGTGATAATGTTGTGTGTGTTCACCTCCTTCCTGGCTCTGACCAGGGTAGGGATGACCTCTTCCGGAATGCCTTTTTCCCTTAGGATCCGGCGTTCAACCGCCATGCCGTCAAACGCAGCCGCGGTAAGTCTTGGAACAGACATGATCCTTGCTGAAGCAAGTCCCTTCTTAGTATCTCTTGAAGTTCCGGGTACCAAGTCCTTCTTGGCCAATCCGGAGCCACGAGTATAGTTCTTACTCCTCTCCTTCTTAGAATTCTCAGTACCTTGGGTATGAGAGGCAGAGGAGGGAACACATACACCGACTGGTACACCCACGGTGTTACCAGAGCGTCCCAGCTATTGCCTGAGGGTCTCTTGACCTGGCGCAATACCTGTCCAGTTTTTTGTTCAGACGGGACGCCATCATGTCCACCTTTGGTCTTTCCCAACGGTTCACAATCATGTGGAAGACTTCCAGATGAAGTCTCCACTCTCCCGGGTGGAGGTCGTGCCTGCTGAGGAAGTCTGCTTCCCAGTTGTCCACTCCCGGAATGAACACCGCTAACAGTGTTATCACATGATTTTTCGCCCAGCGAAGAATCCTTGCTGCCATTGCCCTCCTGCTTCTTGTGCCGCCCTGTCTGTTTACGTGGGCGACTGCCGTGATGTTGTCCGACTGGATCAGCACCGGTTGACTTTGAAGCAGAGGTCTTCCTAGGCTCAGAGCATTGTAAATTGCCCTTAGCTCCAGTATATTTATGTGGAGAGAAGTCTCCAGACTTGACCACACTCCTTGGAAATTTCTTCCCTGTGTGACTGCTCCGCAGCCTCTCAGGCTGGCATCCGTGGTCACCAGGACCCAGTCCTGAATGCTGAATCTGCTGCCCTCTAGTAGATGAGCACTCTGCAGCCACCACAGAAGAGACACCCTTGTCCTTGGAGACAGGATTATCCGCTGAAGCATCTGAAGATGCGATCCGGACCATTCGTCCAGCAGATCCCACTGAAAAATTCTTTCGTGAAATCTGCCGAATGGAATCGCTTCGTAAGAAGCCACCATTTTTCCCAGGACTCTTGTGCATTGATGCACTGACACTTGGCCTGGTTCTAGGAGGTTCCTAACTAGCTCGGATAACTCCCAGGCTTTCTCCTCCGGGAGAAACACCTTTTTCTGGACTGTGTCCAGAATCATCCCTAGTAACAGCAGACGTGTCGTCGGAATCAGCTGCGATTTTGGAATATTTAGAATCCACCCGTGCTGTCGTAGAACTACTTGAGATAGTGCTACTCCGACCTCCAACTGTTCTCTGGACCTTGCCCTTATCTGGAGATCGTCCAAGTAAGGGATAATTAAGACGCCTTTTCTTTGAAGAAGAATCATCATTTCGGCCATTACCTTGGTAAAGACCCGGGGTGCCGTGGACAATCCAAACGGCAGCGTCTGAAACTGATAGTGACAGTTCTGTACCACGAACCTGAGGTACCCTTGGTGAGAAGGGCAATTTGGGACATGGAGGTAAGCATCCTTGATGTCCAGGGACACCATATAGTCCCCTTCTTCCTGGTTCGCTATCACTGCTCTGAGTGACTCCATCTTGATTTGAACCTTTGTATGTAAGTGTTCAAAGATTTCAGATTTAGAATAGATCTCACCGAGCCGTCTGGCTTCAGTACCACAAATAGTGTGGAATAATACCCTTTTCCTTGTTGTAGGAGGGGTACTTGATTATCACCTGCTGGGAATACAGCTTGTGAATTGTTTCCAATAATGCCTCCCTGTCGGAGGGAGACGTTGGTAAAGCAGATTTCAGGAACCTGCGAGGGGGAGACGTCTCGAATTTCCAATCTGTACCCCTGGGATACTACTTGTAGGATCCAGGGGTCCACTTGCGAGTGAGCCCACTGCGCGCTGAAACTCTTGAGACGACCCCCCCCCCACCGCACCTGAGTCCGCTTGTACGGCCCCAGCGTCATGCTGAGGTCTTGGCAGAAGCGGTGGAGGGCTTCTGTTCCTGGGAAGGGGATGCCTGCTGCAGTCTTCTTCCGTTCCTCTACCCCTGGGCAGATATGACTGGCCTTTTGCCCGCTTATGGGGACGAAAGGACTGAGGCTGAAAAGACGGTGTCTTTTTCTGCTGAGATGTGACTTGGGGTAAAAAGGTGGATTTTCCAGCTGTTGCCGTGGCCACCAGGTCCGATGGACCGACCCCAAATAACTCCTCCCCTTTATACGGCAATACTTCCATGTGCCGTTTGGAATCTGCATCACCTGACCACTGTCGTGTCCATAAACATCTTCTGGCAGACATGGACATCGCACTTACTCATGATGCCAGAGTGCAAATATTCCTCTGTGCACCTGGTATATATAGAAATGCTCTATAGTCAATAAAATACTGTCCCTGTCAAGGGTATCAATATTTTCAGTCAGGGAATCCGACCAAGCCACCCCAGCGCTGCACATCCAGGCTGAGGCGATCGCTGGTCGCAGTATAACACCAGTATGTGTGTATATACTTTTTAGGATATTTTCCAGCCTCCTATTAGCTGGCTCCTTGAGGGCGGCCGTATCTGGAGACGGTAACGCCACTTGTTTTGATAAGCGTGTGAGCGCCTTTTCTATCGGGGGAAACCCACGCATCATCACACACTTCAATTAATTTATCTGATTCAGGAAAAACTACAGGCAGTTTTTTCACACCCCACAGAATACCCTTTTTTGTGGTACTTGTAGTATCAGAAATATGTAACACCTCCTTCATTGCCCTTAACATGTAACGTGTGGCCCTAATGGAAAATACGTTTGTTTCTTCACCGTCGACACTGGAGTCAGTGTCCGTGTCTGTGTCTGTGTCAACCGACTGAGGTAATGGGCGTTTTAAAGCCCCTGACGGTGTTTGAGACGCCTGGACAGGTACTAATTGGTTTGCCGGCCGTCTCATGTCATCAACCGACCTTGCAGCTTGTTGACATTATCACGTAATTCCCTAAATAAGCCATCCATTCCGGTGTCGACTCCCTAGAGAGTGACATCACCATTACAGGCAATTGCTCCGTCTCCTCACCAACATCGTCCTCATACATGTTGACACACACGTACCGACACACAGCACACACACAGGGAATGCTCTGATAGAGGACAGGACCCCACTAGCCCTTTGGGGAGACAGAGGGAGAGTTTGCCAGCACACACCAAAACGCTATAATTTTACAGGGACAACCTTATATAAGTGTTTTCCCTTATAGCATCTTAATATGTAATAATATCGCCACAAAAATGCCCCCCCTCTCTGTTTTAACCCTGTTTCTGTAGTGCAGTGCAGGGGAGAGCCTGGGAGCCTTCCCACCAGCAGTTCTGTGAGGGAAAATGGCGCTGTGTGCTGAGGAGAATAGGCCCCGCCCCCTTTTCGGCGGGCTTCTTCTCCCGTTTTTCTGACAACCTGGCAGGGGTTAAATACATCCATATAGCCCCAGGGGCTATATGTGATGTAATTTTAGCCAGCATAGGTACTTTCATTGCTGCCCAGGGCGCCCCCCCAAGCGCCCTACACCCTCAGTGACCGTTGGTGTGAAGTGTGCTGAGAGCAATGGCGCACAGCTGCAGTGCTGTGCGCTACCTTAAGAAGACTGGGAAGTCTTCAGCCGCCGATTTCTGGACCTCTTCTCTCTTCAGCATCTGCAAGGGGGTCGGCGGCGCGGCTCCGGTGACCCATCCAGGCTGTACCTGTGATCGTCCCTCTGGAGCTAGTGTCCAGTAGCCTAAGAAGCCAATCCATCCTGCACGCAGGTGAGTTCACTCCTTCTCCCCTAAGTCCCTCGATGCAGTGAGCCTGTTGCCAGCAGGACTCACTGAAAATAAAAAACCTAACAAAACTTTTACTCTAAGCAGCTCTTTAGGAGAGCCACCTAGATTGCACCCTTCTCTGCCGGGCACAAAGATCTAACTGAGGCTTGGAGGAGGGTCATGGGGGGAGGAGCCAGTGCACACCACCTGATCCTAAAGCTTTTACTTTTGTGCCCTGTCTCCTGCGGAGCCGCTATTCCCCATGGTCCTGATGGAGTCCCCAGCATCCACTTAGGACGTCAGAGAAAGTCGGTTGGGTGTCTGTTTTTCTCTGTCTATTAGATAGGAAAAAACAGACACTCAACTGACTTTTCAAACATTTGAATTTCCCCCTAAGTGTACATTTCCACCAGACATAAACCTGGTGCAAGGGATCTGCCTGAAATGGGACATACTGTATCTCTGCATATGCTCACTCTCTGAATAGCCGCAATTGTGCCTACGGGCTATAACACGCTTATTCTACATACAAACTCCACCTATTTACAGCCACTATACAGTTGGAGGCAGCGGCGGATCGGGACGCCAGACCAGATTCCGTTTGGCTGGTCCGGGTGTCCCCTCAGTGGCCGCCGTCATCCCCCATGCTGGCTGACAGCCGCGATCGGAACTTAGCTCCGATCACAGCAGCATTAGCCCAACACAGCCCTGCAAGTCACCATGGAGAGCGGCCGTGGAGGCAGCGGCGGGTTCCTCCCCCTCTCTTCTCCCCACACCCTGCACGTTGGGAGTTGCTGCAGACAGTGACATCCAGGAGGCAGCGTGATGGGGGAGCTGCTGCTGGCATGGAAAGCAACTTTGCTGGCGAGTTTGATGGCCCGAGGCAGCTAGGAGCTCAGAGGAGAGGCTGGAGGAGGAGGAGGAGTGGTCAGTCCCAAGGTAATCTCAGCAGCTGCATAGCCTGACACTGTGTGTAGGCTGCTAGTACTGTGCTGCGCAGTGTTTTTGTGGGCTGTCACTGATCAGTTGGAGAGGGGAAGCTGCCACCGACCTCTGTGTGTATGTGTGTAGGTGACCTCTGGTGTGTGTGTGTGTGTGTGTGTGTGTGTGTGTGTGTGTGTGTGTGTAGGGTGGCACTGACCCCTTTGTGCTCAAACAGTGGAAGCCATTAAAAAAACGAGAGGGCTCACGTTATGTATAAGTGTACAACGTGCCCTACCTGGTGCAATGTCTATAATGTGCTCTACCTGGTGCAAAGTGTATAACGTGCTCTACCTGGTGCAAAGTGTATAACGTGCTCTACCTGGTGCAATGTGTATAACATGCTCTGCCTGGTGCAATATGTATAACGTGCTTTACCTGGTGCAATGTGTATAACGTGCTCTACCTGGTGCAATGTGTATAACGTGCTCTGCCTGGTGCAATGTGTATAATGTGCTTTACCTGGTGCAATGTGTATAACGTGCTCTACCTGGCGCAAAGTGTATAATGTGCTTTACCTGGTGCAATGTGTATAATGTGCTTTACCTGGTGCAATGTGTATAATGTGCTCTACCTGGCGCAAAGTGTATAACGTGCTCTACCTGGCGCAAAGTGTATAATGTGCTTTACCTGGTGCAATGTGTATAACGTGCTCTACCTGGTGCAATGTGTAGAACGTGCTCTGCCTGGTGCAATATGTATAATGTGCTTTACCTGGTGCAATGTGTATAGTGTGCTTTACTTGGTGCAATGTGTATAATGTGCGTTACCTGGTGCAATGTGTATAATGTGCTCTGCCTGGCGCAAAGTGTATAATGTGCGTTACCTGGTGCAATGTGTATAATGTGCTCTGCCTGGAGCAAAGTGTATAATGTGCTTTACCTGGTGCAATGTGTATAATGTGCTCTGCCTGGCGCAAAGTGTCTACCATGCTCTACCCAGCACAAAGTGTAGAACGTGCTCTATCTGGCGCAATATGTATAACATGCTCAACCTGGCGCAGTGTGTATAGGAGGTTCTACCTGGTGCAATGTGTATAAGCGGCACTACTGTGTGGTGTAATGTGAATTGGCACTATTATGTGGCCACGCCCCTTCCCCATGAAGCCACGCCCCTAAAATTTTGCTGCACCTCTTCGGCGCACACTTTACATGCATGCATTTGGTTAGGCCTTCTGAGCAATAATCCCACCCACTTCACAGTCTCCACCCCTCAACAGACCCCACCCCTATTAGGGTTGCTTCAATACATTTCCCGGGCTGGCTTTTGATCCCAATCCGCCCCTGGTTGGAGGTGAGGGGCATATACTGTATGTACAAATAAGAAAGGATCAGGAATAAAAACAAATAATAAAAATGAACTTAATAATGTCTAAATACACATTTAGTGTGATATTCAATTGTTTATCGCTCCCAATCTCCTGTCTACAGTGACGGGAGGGGGGTGGTTTCATATACAATTGTTTCTTTTTATTGCAACTGTCGCACCCACAGAGGTTGGGTTTAGCAGGGTTAAGTGACTTAACCCTACCAAACAAATGAATGTGACGTGAAATGAGCTGAAATGCTGGCACTGGTGTCGGTGAAATTAGTTGAAATGCCGGCGCCGGCAGCTGATCACGCCCGAACAGAACTACAACTGAATAGTTCCATTGGGCGCCATCTGCTGGCGGAACAAACAATTGAATACCGCCCACTCTCCAAGGCTTCATAAATCTGGGCCACAAAATGAAATAAATAAACAGTTTACTGCTGATATACAAAACCATATAAATCTAAAAATGCAGGGCAGTGCAACTAAAAGAATTCATACCAAGGAGGAGATGTACTATGCCTTGGAGAGTGATAAAGTAGAGAGAGATAAAGTGCCAGCCAATCAGCTCCTAATTGTCATGTTACAGGCTGTGTTTGTAAAGCAACAGTGAGGAGCTGATTGGTTGGTACGTTATCTCTCTCCACATTATCATTCTCCACAGCTTAACAGGCATGTCCAAACTGCGGCCCTCCAGCTGTTTTAAAACTACATATCCCAGCATACCCTGACACAGTTTTGCTGTCAGAGAATGGTAAAGCTGTGTCAGGGCATGCTGGGATGTGTAGTTTCACAACAGCTGGAGGGCCGCAGTTTGGACATGCCTGGCTTAGTACATCTGCTCCCAAAGCGTTTCACTAAAATAATGTGTTGTTCATGTTACTAAACCTAGAAAAGGTCTGCCACATTTCAAGATAATAAAAAATATTTATAACCACATCACAATTAGCAATGAATGAAGTGGATTAGTAAAATGTGGCCACAGAAAGGTGTAGTCCTGCAGGTAATTACAATTAATTGTATATAATGCATCAGATCTGCTGCCAGTGTGGCTCTCCCTCTCCTAACGAGCTCTGGAATAATACAGTAGTGCTTTGGAAACAAAATCATTCTTACTGAGTGCACAATTATGAGCCCCAGGGTTTTCCAAATAGCACCCATTCACAGGAATAAATAAAAAAACAAAATCATACTTACCCCTTCTGCAGCCCGATGCCATACTCCACATGCTTTCATACAGTGAATAGATCAAGCTATCCACCAATCAGCATGCTGACAGCCATTAACTGTCTGTCTGCAGGCTGGGAAGCAGGTAGAAAATGCTACCTGGCCATTCTTATTGTGTGTTATTCACAATCAATGCAGCCAAACAGCATTTTCTACCTGCCTCCAAGATACTCAGGAGGCACAAGTCCCCTGGCCCAACCTTCCCCCTGTCCAAAGGCCCCTAGAATCGTGGGGCCCTGTGCAGTTGCCCAGTGTGCCTATACGTTAAGATGGCTCTTGCGTCAAAGCATACCTCCCAACATGACCCTCTCCAGGAGGGACAGAATGCTCTGCTTCTAGACTTTTCTCTTAATCTATGATTGCCATCACCTATACTAAAACACCTTTCATATCCATTAACCTGTTCAAAACAGGTGCCAGCAATCATAGATTAAGAGAAAAGTCCAGAAGCAGAGCATTGTGTCCCTCCTGGAGAGGGTCATGTTGGGAGGTATGGTCAAAGTGCCCATGCTGACTTCTAGCCCATACTTGCCTACCTGACCCTCTCCATGAGGGAGAAAATGCTCTGTTCCTGGACTTTCCTGGTAATATGATTGCCATCACCTGTGATGAAACACCTTTCTTATCAATTAACTAGCTCACCACAGGTGATGGCAATCATACATTACCAGGAAAGTCCAGGAACAGAGCATTTGGAGAGGGTCAGGTAGGCAAGTATGTTCTAGCCATCGCGAAAGCACATGGAGGAAAGTGACCTGGTCTGATAAATCATGTTTTCTTTCATGTCACATGGACTGCTGGGCAGGGGAGTAAGTTCATCTGGCAGCGCATGTCCTGTAGCACAGCAGAGGGGACAGAGGAGGAAGTAATGTGATTTCATTGCAATAACATTATTTCTCAGTGATCTCCAGGACGGCTCCTATCGGAGGAATCGTTTTTTTCAGGCCTGTCTGTAAATGATAATAAATAGTGCTCTAAACTCGGCCTCCAGCTCTTCCCGCTCATCGGCAGCCAATCCATAATTGCCTACCTGACCCTCTCCATGAGGGAGAAAATGCTCTGTTCCTGGACTTTCCTGGTAATGTATGATTGCCATCACCTGTGGTGAGCTAGTTAATTGACAAGCAAGGTGTTTCACCACAGGTGATGGCAATCATACATTACCAAGAAAGTCCAGGAACAGAGCATTTTCTCCCTCATGGAGAGGGTCAGGTAGGCAAGTATGAGCCAATCCCAGGCATCCCAGGCTTTGCACTCCGCCTGGCTGCAGTCACCATTCTCATGGGTCTTAGTGCCCGCCAAGTTTTGGCTGTAGCTGCTGCTGACAGGAGAGGTGAGTTCAGTTAACCCCCACATTGCCAGCATTCTTACTTGGCCTGTGTAAAAATATGGAGTCGCAGGGGCCCCATAATAAGGTAATGGTGATGGAGTTCGTGGGCTACCACACATTTTCCCCCATATAAAAAGAAAACATTAACGGCCCTAGCACCCCACAGAAGATTTACCTGACTTGGCAGTTTGCTGAAGAAGATGAGTGACAGGAGTTTATAGTCCATCTCTTCCCTCTGTTGCTCTGTGGGCGTCGTCAGTCCAGCAGTGGCTGCAGCATCAGTGCATAGTGCAGACTCCCTCCAGAGCACTGTGTGGGCAGGACATTGGGCAACTGTGTGATCTATGATGTCATGCCACTGCAGGTAATGGCCTGGGCCACACCTGAGAAGTTAAAACTGGCAGTGAGAATGGCACTGCGGTTGCCGCCAACACCACCAGTCTTGATCGGTAGAGGGTCCCGGTGGCCGCCACCTTTGCCCTCCAGCTGGCCTTCTCCTTGGTAACCCCCTGACAGCTGGCGTCCTGAGGGAGATGCTTTCATTGCAATTGAGAGTTACGTGCTTTAACACTGGTACTTCACTGCTGTCCTCTTTCTAACACTGAGCAGCTACTAACACTCTGATTTTTCACTGCTATCCTTTATTCATGTGGTGTCCTGGTGTGGTTTGGCTGGGGTGGTTTGGGGTGTCCTGCGCCCCAGAAGTGAACCACTATAATGTTAGGGACCTGCCCAATGATGTTACCTTGATGATTGATGGGCAGGTTCATAATATTGGCCAAATTTATGCCAAAAACCTCAGATATGAAGTTAATTACATATATTCTAATGGTTGTATGGTGCGCCTGCTCTCTTGTTTCTATATTGTATTTCTCAGGGATGACAGGTCCATTCGCTTATCCCCAAGCTTATCAATCATGGCCCACAACACCTTCGGCAACATAGTTGTGGGACGGGATCCCTTGGATGGAGATAAAGTGCCAGCTAACCAGCTCCTAACTGTCATTTTTCAAACACAGCCTGTGGCATGGCAGTTTGGAGCTGATTGGTTGGTACTTTATCTCCATGCACTTTACCTCCATCCAAGGCTTAGTAAATAGACCCCTCATTTATGTTTGCATACACATGCCTATGCAGTTGTGAATCTTTAAACTATGGAATTGCTAATCATCACAATGAAGCTGCCGCCCAGAGAAGAAGATAGATGCCCACCAGAGCCATTGCAAAGTCCTTAGCAACTGCATACACATACGCAGCATCTAAGCAATAATAAGAAACAGTGCCTGCTCACATAGCTCTATTGTCACGCAGACTGGCAACAGTATTAACATTAGTGAGGCTGACTCCATGATTTCTACGTACACGATCGCACCTGAAAGCAGATACACGCCCCAAAAATGACCATGACACGTTTGGTGCTACTCCCCATTACTTCCCCCAAATGGTCCCTTCCTGTCAATCACTCTGTGATGAAATCTTCACTGCGAGTGGCATCGCAAAATGTACTTTAACACACGTGCAGTGCGATCATGGTGCATGTGCAATCTACTATTAATTGATCAGTTGCGTGAACATCAACACTGCGTGCAAACATGAGTTAAGCCACAAGTGGCACTCATACCACTTTAGAGGTATATTTTGAGAATGAATCCTACTTGTCCTTAGCATAGAAGGGGTTAACCAAACATTGCTCCTGATGGGTGTAATTCCGAAAATGGCAAATGTAGTTACACTACACAAAATGGAAATAAACAGTGACTTAAGGAAGAAAATGATATAATATAGACTTATGGGTCTTGCATCAATTTAATGGATTCACTTAAAAACAGTCAAACAAATGAAAATACCAAGGAAGCATGGATTTGCTAATGGGTATATGATCAGGGTAAGAAATGATCTGGGGGAATCAGTGGATGTAGCACATTTCTAGTTTAGCCATTATTCAGTATAAAACAATAAATTAATTGTTGGGTTTGAGGATGGAAGAGAGTATTACACTTGCATGCAAATGCTGGGACTCTACTCCAGTTGTCAGCATAGCCCTGGCACTGCTTCCCTGCCTTACATCTGCTGCATTTTCGTACACAGAGAGAGATGGAACACGAAAGCCAAAACCAGTGAAAAAACAAAAAAACAAAAACAACAGTACATGAACAGTTTTGTTTAATTACAACTTTCATCCCAATTGATAAAAATAAAACAGATATGACCAGGGGCGGATTGGGAACAAAAAGCGGCCCTGGAAAAATTTGTACTAGTGACCCCACATGAGGTGTAAAGTCTAGCCATGGGCCATGGCAGCAGCACCCTCCCCCCAAGACTTTCCAGATAGTGGGCATGTCCAGCATCAAGGGGGAAGTTAAAAGGAAATAAAATTAAATATTATGAGCACATTATATGATACACCTTCAGAATTTAGGAAACTATATAATTCTTTAGAAATATATATATTTTCTTGCTTATTACACCAACCGTATCTTAATCACTATTCACTCAATCTTATATGTCAGCCAAGCAGGCAGACAGAGCATACACTAGATCATCTGCAATCACAGGCTAAGTGGCAAAGTCATTTTCATATATGCAAATTATTTTGCATCTTATTCATTATGTCTATAAAAAGGACCACATGTCCTCAAACAAAACAGGCCCCATGGGTACTTCGGCCCACCAGGAATCTTCCCTGTGAACCATACGGCCTATCCGCCTCTGGAATAGAGCTTTGAATGATTGCATGTTTATGGTACAGTTTACTGCACTTTCAGGATTGTAGTAACAATGGGGCAGATGCAGGGCCGGCTCTACCATTAGTCCGCTTTAGGCGGCTGCCTAGGGGCGCCGGCCTCTGGAGGGTGCCACTGAATTAAACTAGCAAAAACCTGAAGGATGTCTCTGTATGCAGCCTCCTACTTTTACACTGCGCTGGCTGCTGCTGCTGGTCTCGGGCCTAATTCAGACCTGATCGCAAAAGTAAAATTGTTCTCTAATGGGCAATACCATGCTACACTGCAGGTGGGGCAGATATAACATTTGCAGAGAGAGTTAGATTTGGGTGGGTTATTTTCTTTCTGTGCAGGGTAAATACTGGCCGCTTTATTTTTACACTGCAATTTAGATTTCAGTTTAAACACACCCCACCCAAATCTAACTCTCAGCACATGTTACATCTGCCCCCCCCCCCCCCCCCTCTGCACTGTACATGGTTTTTCCCATTAGAGAAAAAGTTTGCCGTTGCAATCAGATCTGAATTAGGCCACTAATTTATTTATTTAGTTTCTTATATAGCGCAGCATATTCCGTTGCGCTTTAGAATTAGAACAGTAATAGAACTAAACTGGGTAAAAACAGACAGACATAGAGGTAGGAAGGCCCTGTTCGCAAGCTTACAATCAGGTGCAGCCGCACCATCAGGCTGTACCACATAGTGTCTCAGCGCTTCCTCCATGCTGACATGTGTAATATCAAGTCATGTGACAGCATATAGGAGGCGAATTTAACTATGGCTCCCAAGGGCGCCCCCACGGCCGCTCCTGATAGCCCTGTTACACCTCCTGGCACTCAGCAAAAATGTGAATTGGCTTCAGTGCCTTATACAATTCCTAACATGCCAGCTAGCGTGTATATACATAGGCAAAAAGAATGGTCGTCACTCAATTATTTGAAAGTGAAAGTATATTGTGAACAAAGGGGGTAATTCAGACCTGATCGCTAGGGTGTGATTTTTGCATCCCTGCGATCAGGTAGTTGCCGTCTATAGGAGGAGGAATTCGCTGTGCATTTTGTGCAGTCTCTGCACAGCCCAGGACTTACTCAGCCGCTGTGATGATCAAGGCTGGAGCTGATGTCACAAATCCTCCCACAAAACGCTGGGTCCCTCCTGCATTTTTCTGGACACTCCCTAGAAACGGTCACTTGCCACCCACAAACACCCTCTTCCTGTCAATCTTTTTGCGATCGCACCATCCCCGCGCTCCCCATCACTACGGACCATTGCGCCTGCGCATTGCGGTGCATATGCATGCGCAGTTCAGATCTGATCGCCCGCTGTGCAAAAAAGCACCCAGCGATCACGTCTGAATTAGCCCCAAAGTCACAATTTTGTGACTTTGTTTACAACATTCTTTTTTACTTTAAAAGTTCTTGAGCGTTGTCCCTTTTCTCTGTATACGTATAATGATGCAATTCACCCGAGCCTACCTGCATCTCCCCTCCGAGAGGTGGTGGTGAATATTGCAGGTTAGAGGGTGCTAGGCTGAAGCTTTGCCTGGAGTGCAGAGAGACCTTGCACTGGCCCTGGGCAGATGTACTAACATGGGGGGTCATTCAGACCCGATCGCACGCTGCAGTTTTTTGCAGCCGTGCGATCGGGTCTGAACAGCGCATGCGTGGGGGCCGCAATGCGCAGGTGCGTTGCTGGCCGGTGCCGGGCAGCACTGGAAACGGCAAAGAAAGTGTCGAACGCATGAAGATTGAGAGGGAGAAGCTCCAGGAAGGCTCATCACAGAGGGTAAGTCCTTAGCTGTGCAGAGACTGCACAAACGTTTTGTTTGTGAAGCTCTCTGCACTAGCGTTTGCAGCCCTGCACAGCAAATCCCCTCTCCCCTGTGGGCGGCGATTACCTGGTCACAGCAGTGCAGAAAATAGCCTGCGTGTGACCAGGTCTGAATTACCCCCCTGGAGAAGGCATAAGGAAGTGATAAACCAGTGATAAGTGCAAGGTGATAAACCATACTTGCCTACCTGACCCTCTCCATGAGGGAGAAATTGCTCTGTTCCTGGACTTTCCTGGTAATGTACGATTGCCATCACCTGTGGTGGGGTTCACTACGATATGCCGGCGGTCGGGCTCCCGGCGACCAACATACCGGCGCCGGGAGCCCGACCGCCGGCTTACCAACAGTGTGGCAAGCGCAAATGAGCCCCTTGCGGGCTCGCTGCGCTCGCCACGCTACGGGCACGGTGGCGCGCCACGCTATTTTATTCTCCCTCCAGGGGGTTCGTGGACCCCCACGAGGGAGAATAAGTGTCGGTATGCCGGCTGTCGGGATCCCGGCGCCGGTATACTGTGCGCCGGGATCCCGTCAGTCGGCATACTGAAGACCACCCCTGTGGTGAGCTAGTTAATTGATAAGAAAGGTGTTTCACCACAGGTGATGGCAATCATACATTACAGGTTGAGTATCCCATATCCAAATATTCCGAAATACGGACTTTTTTGAGTGAGATAGTGAAACACTTGTTTTTTTGATGACTCAATGTACACAAACTTTGTTTAATACACAAAGTTATTAAACATATTGTATTAAATTACCTTCAGGCTGTGTGTATAAGGTGTATATGAAACATAAATGAATTGTGTGAATGTAGACACACTTTGTTTAATGTACAAAGTTATAAAAAATATTGGCTAAAATGACCTTCAGGCTGTATGTATAAGGTGTATATGAAACATAAATGCATTCTGTGCTTAGATTTAGGTCCCATCACTATGATATTTCATTATGGTATGCAATTATTCCAAAATACAGAAAAATCCGATATCCAAAATACCTCTGGTCCCAAGCATTTTGGATAAGGGATACTCAACCTGTACCAGGAAAGTCCAGGAACAGAGCATTTTCTCCCTCATGGAGAGGGTCAGGTAGGCAAGTATGTGATAAACGCACCAGCCAATCAGCTCCAATATGTCAATTAATAGTTAGGAGCTGGTTTGGCTGGTGTGTTTATCACCTTGCACTTATCATTGGTTTATCACTTCCTTATGCCTTCACCAGGTTAATACATCTGCCCCAATGTATGATTCTGTGTTACCACAGCCGGCCCTAACCAATATGATGCCCTAGGCAAGATTTTAGCTGGTGCCCCCTAGCACCAGCGCTGGTTCCGCCTCTGACCTTGCACCTCTTTCCCAGCACCATCACCCCT
The DNA here is from genome assembly GCF_028390025.1 of Pseudophryne corroboree. Classification (NCBI taxonomy): domain Eukaryota; kingdom Metazoa; phylum Chordata; class Amphibia; order Anura; family Myobatrachidae; genus Pseudophryne; species Pseudophryne corroboree. The sequence goes on from NC_086446.1 coordinate 304,570,590, forward strand.
CACCCATAGCAGTCCTTATTTTGGTGTTTGTACCCCCTATATTTTAAATAGGAACAGTTCGCACATTTGGTGCACAGCCCAAAAAGGGTTGTGTTTTTACTGGCAAGGGTCATGGCCACACAATAGAAACCCAATTCCAATTACACCACATAGTACTGCAACTTTATTCACATTTGATCATGCGATAGTGTCCATAATTCATTTTACATCCCACAGTAGTATCACTTTACCTAATAAACATTACTCCTAACAGTAGAGCCCCTTATTCACATTACATCACACTGAATTGCTCCTTATTCACATTACACCACACCCTATTGCTCTTTATTCACATTAGACGACACAGTAGTGCCCTTTCTATACGCAACGCCACATAGTAGAGCACCTTATACACATAATTCCACACAGTAATGCCCCTTACACATATGAGACACATTATTAATGTCCTTATAAACATAATGTGCCTTACATATTATGACAACCTTTATTAATGTCCTTTTGCACATAATGTCCCTTACACATACACTGTATGCCGCACATTATTAATGCCCTTATACACATAATGACACACATAGTGCCCCCTACACATTTGCTGCACATTATTAGTGCCCCTAAACACATAATGACACACATACAGTAGTACCCTGTTACACATATGCCGCATATTATTAATGCCCTTATACACCTAATGACACACATAGTGCCCCTTTACACATATGTTGCACATTATTAATGCATTTTTACATGACACACATAATGCTCCTTACACATATTCTGAATACTACTGCACAACCAACCCACTCACATGCACACAGCACTCACACTTCCACTAACACTGTGACCTCTGCCTCTGCTTGGATACAGATGTGTCCTCATAAATCGTGCCTCAATGCTAATGTCGGGCACCTTTTTTTATGAAAATGCATCTTATTTGCATTGCTATGTGGCTAGGATGCACAAGCAGCTTCTGCTGATTAAAATGATATGCAGCATGCCTATATACTGTGTGAGATTGTGGCTGTATCTGCATATGAAATGCTACACACAGAATATAGGCATGCCGCATATCATTTTAATCAGCAGAAGCTGCTGATGCCCCTAGGCATATCAAATGCCCTAGGCCAGGCATGTCCAAACTGCGGCCCTCCAGCTGTTGAGAAACTACACATCCCAGCATGCCCTGACACAGCTTTAGCATTCTCTGACAGCAAAACTGTGTCAGTGCATGCCTGGATATGTAGTTTCACAACAGCTGGAGGGCCGCAGTTTGGACATGTCTGCCCTAGGCAATTGCCTAGTTTGCCTATGCCTATGGCCGGCTCTGTGTGTTACACCATCCAGCTTTACACTATAAGACCGCATTTCTATACTGAAAGAGTGGTATACGAACAGAATAGCCTCCTTGTGGTGAGGAACAATATGTAAACTAATAATAACAGGACAGGGCATACTTGCCTACTTTACAAAAAGCATTTCAGGGAGATTGTGAAAGTAACACCTGAGAGGCATGTCCTAAAAATGACTTGCATCCAAATGTAAATGAGCCCTAAAGTTAGTAAGATACTTTTCAGTATTTGTTCGTGTATTGTGTCTTACAACAGGTTCCATATACTGTAAGTAGTGATGTGCACCGTAAATTTTTCGTGTTTTGGTTTTGGATTCGGTTCCGCGGCCGTGTTTTGGATTCGGACGCGTTTTGGCAAAACCTCCCTGAAAATTTTTTGTCGGATTCGGGTGTGTTTTGGATTCGGGTGTTTTTTTTACAAAAAACCCTCAAAAACAGCTTAAATCATAGAATTTGAGGGTCATTTTGATACCATAGTATTATTAACCTCAATAACCATAATTTACACTCATTTTCAGTCTATTCTGAACACCTCACACCTCACAATATTATTTTTAGTCCTAAAATTTGCACCGAGGTCGCTGGATGGCACACAAGTGGCCGACACAAACACCTGGCCCATCTAGGAGTGGCACTGCAGTGTCAGGCAGGATGGCACTTCAAAAAAATTGTCCCCAAACAGCACATGATGCAAAGAAAAAAAGAGGCGCAATGAGGTAGCTGTGTGACTAAGCTAAGCGACCCAAGTGGCCGACACAAACACCTGGCCCATCTAGGAGTGGCACTGCAGTGTCAGACAGGATGGCAGATTTAAAAAATAGTCCCCAAACAGCACATGATGCAAAGAAAAAAAGAGGCGCACCAAGGTCGCTGTGTGACTAAGCTAAGCGACACAAGTGGCCGACACAAGCACCTGGCCCATCTAGGAGTGGCACTGCAGTTTTCTAGCGAGAGGATGAGTGCTTCCATCCTCATGTGAATCTGAACCACTAGCCATGAACATAGGCCAGGGCCTCAGCCGTTCCTTGCCACTCCGTGCTGTAAATGGCATATTGGCAAGTTTACGCTTCTCATCAGACGCTTTCAATTTTGATTTTTGGGTCATTTTACTGAACTTTTGTTTTTTGGATTTTACATGCTCTCTACTATGACATTGGGCATCGGCCTTGGCAGACGACGTTGATGGCATTTCATTGTCTCGGCCATGACTAGTGGCAGCAGCTTCAGCACGAGGTAGAAGTGGATATTGATCTTTCCTATTTTAACCTCCACATTTTTGTTCTCCATTTTTTAATGTGTGGAATTATATGCCAGTATCAATAGCAATGGCCTACTACTATATATACTGCGCACAACTGAAATGCACCACAGGTATGGATGGATAGTATACTTGACGACACAGAGGTATGTACAGCAGTGGCCTACTGTACCGTAATGCTATATATTATATACTGGTGGTCAGCAAACTGTGCAAAACTTAAATGCACCACAGGTATGGATGGATAGTATACTTGACGACACAGAGGTAGGTACAGCAGTGGCCTACTGTACCGTAATGCTATATATTATATACTGGTGGTCAGCAAAATTATGCACTGTACTTCTACTATATACTACAATGCAGCACAGATATGGAGTGTTTTTCAGGCAGACAACGTATACTGGTGGTCACTGGTCAGCAAAACTCTGCACTGTACTCCTCCTATATAATATACTGGTGGTCCCCAATCCCCACAATAAAGCAGTGTGAGCACAGATATATGCAGCACACTGAGCACAAATATGGAGTGTTTTTCAGGCAGACAACGTATACTGGTGGTCACTGTCAGCAAAACTCTGCACTGTACTCCTCCTATATAATACAGCTGCTCCCCAGTCTCCACAATTAAGCAGTGTGAGCACAGATATATGCAGCACACTGAGCACAGATAAGGAGCGTTTTTTTCAGGCAGAGAACGGATAAAACTGGTGGTCACTGATCGGCAAAACTCTGCACTGTACTCCTCCTATATTATACAGCTGCTCCCCAGTCCCCACAATTAAGCAATAAGCAAGCACAAATATTTGCATCAACAATAAAAGGAGAGGACGCCAGCCACGTCCTCTCCCTAACATTCCAATGCACGAGTGAAAATGGCGGCGACGCGCGGCTGCTTATATAGAATCCGAATCTCGCGAGAATCCGACAGCGGGATGATGACGTTCGGGCGCGCTCGGGTTAACCGAGCCATACGGGAGAATCCGAGTATGCCTCGGACCCGTGTAAAATGGGTCAAGTTGGGGGGGGTTCGGTTTCCGAGGAACCGAACCCGCTCATCATTAACTGTAAGTGGCCACGATAAACCTTATTTAAAATACATGTAGCCATAGAGATCATTGTGCCTTATAACCAATGCAGGGCCATCTTAAGAGAGGAGGGGGCCCGTGTGCAGACTCCGGGTAGGCTACCTCCTCTCCACGTCGCCGTTGGCTTCGGCATGCAGAGGTCTCCTGAAAAATTGCACCTGTCATGTTTCTGAGACAAAATTTGTACTGTGCATGCATGGCGGCCATTTTGGAAGTGATTTTTTTGTGTGGTGGTTGCAGTGCCCAACGCTGGACTCCGGAGTGGTGAGTACTAAAATATGGGTGCAGTGTGGGCCCCCCCTGGACCCAGGGGCCTGTGTGGCACCACACACATTGCACCGATGATAGAAACACTTACAGTATGAACCAATGCAGAGAAATGGCACTGATGATCCCATTTGAATGTATGTATCTCTGATTTTTTTTTTTTTACCCCAAGAATGTAACATCCACATAATGGTGGTAAGGTGCAATCCGGGAGATTGATGGTTTATTCAGGAAATCAGGAAGATTGCTGCTATTTCAGGGAGTCTCCTGCAGAATGAGGGAGGGTAGGCAACTATGGGACAGGTACATTTTTTTTTTTTTTTTATACTAATAGTAAAAAGGCCAGACCTGCCAGTGGTACTCGGTTTATACTCAATGATAGAGATCTGTACTACCAGACTCCTCTTTCTGTCTAGACACTGGGGAAAACGTGGATTTGGTGGCTGGTGTCAGAGCCGTAACTAGACTTTTTGGTGCCCTGTGCCAGAGCGAGAATTGGCGCCTCCCACCCCTACCCCCATTTTTCCAATAGGGATATAAGGCACATGCCTCATGGGGAAGGGGCATGACAAGATTGATCCCAGAGAAAGACCATGCTATCATACCCCTTCCCATATATATATATATATATATATATATATATATATATATATTCTACACAAATCAGCTTGCTGGGGTGTCACTCAATCTTCATGTTTAGGAGAATATCCTTAGGCATGAATGCATAAAGTGGTACTTAAAAGTGCACTCACCGGTCCATATTGTGGTCAGCAAAGAGGGTTTATTGTGGCAAAGAGAGAAACATCATTCCGACGTTTCGGCCCCCTATATACATATAAAATACACACACATTTAAAGACCACTGCATGAAAACGAGTTTTATGGTAAGAACTTACCCTTGTTAAAACTCTTTCTGCGGGGTACACTGGGCTCCACAAGTCTGGACAATGGGGTGTAGAGTAGGATCTTGATCCGAGGCACCAACAGGCTCAAAGCTTTGACTGTTCCCAGAATGCACAGCGCCGCCTCCTCTATAACCCCGCCTCCCAGCACAGGAGCTCAGTTTAGTTAACCAGCCCAATGCAGTAGCAGGAAAAGAGGCGACAACGGTTAGTAGCCACATACACCACACTCTCACGACAAGAGAAGTGTCAGCGGCTAATGCCATATCAACCCAAAGAAGCTAAGTGCGTCAGGGTGGCTGCCTTGTGGAGCCCAGTGTACCTCGCAGAAAGAGTTTTAACAAGGGTAAATTCTTACCATAAAACTCGTTTTCTGCTGCGGGGTACACTGGGCTCCACAAGTCTGGACAATGGGGATGTCCTAAAGCAGTTCCTTATGGGAGGGGACGCACTGTAGCGGGCACAAGAACCCGGCGTCCAAAGGAAGCATCCTGGGAAGCGGCAGTATCGAAGGCATAGAACCTTAGGAACGTGTTCCCGGAGGACCACGTAGCCGCCTTGCACAATTGGTCAAGGGTCGCACCACGTTGGGCCGCCCAAGAAGGTCCAACAGACCGAGTAGAATGGGCCGTAATGTCAACAGGAGCTGACAGACCAGCCTTCACATAAGCATGCGCAATCACCATTCTAATCCACCTGGCCAGGGTCTGCTTGTGAGCAGGCCAGCCACGTTTGTGAAATCCAAACAAAACAAAGAGAGAATCAGACTTTCGAATAGAAGCAGTTCTCTTCACATAGATACGGAGAGCCCATACCACATCCAAAGACCGCTCTTTGGGAGACAAATCAGGAGAGACAAAATCTGGAACCACAATCTCCTGATTAAGGTGGAACGAAGAAACCATCTTAGGTAAATATCCGGGACGAGTCCTAAGAACCGCCCGGTGATGGTGAAAAATCAGATATGGGGAACTACAAGACAAGGCACCCAAATCCGACACTCTTCTAGCAGAGGCAATAGCCAGCAAGAACACCACCTTAAGGGAAAGCCACTTAAGGTCAGCTTGAACCAAGAGGTTCAAATGGAGGCTCCTGCAACGCCTCCAAAACCACCGACAAGTCCCAAGGAGCCACAGGCGGGACATAGGGAGGTTGGATACGCAACACACCCTGAGTGAAAGTATGAACATCAGGTAAAGTCGCAATTTTTCTCTAAAACCACACCGACAAGGCAGAAATATGAACCTTGAGGGAGGCCAGACGCAGACCTAAATCTAGGCCATGCTGTAGAAAAGCCAAAAGTTTGGCTGTACTAAACTTGGAAGCGTCATAATGGTTAGATGCGCACCAAACAAAGTAGGAATGCCAGACCCGATGGTAAATCCGAGCAGAGGCCGGTTTCCTGGCCCGCAACATAGTTTTAATGACCTCTTCAGAAAAACCCTTAGCTCTTAAGACGGAAGCTTCAAGAGCCACGCTGTCAAAGACAGCCGGGCTAGGTCCTGGTAGACATGGGCCCTGAACGAGGAGGTCTGGGCGTTGTAGAAGTGGACGCTCTGACGATAGGCCTTGCAGGTCTGAGAACCAGTGCCGTCTGGGCCACGCCGGAGCTATGAGAAGCATATTTCCTTTTTCTTGCTTGAACTTCCGAATTACCCTGGGCAGGAGTGACACCGACGGGAACACGTACGGCAGCCGAAACCTCCACGGCTCCGAAGACCGGAATCTTGTGATTGTGTCGAGACGCCATCAGATCCACATCTGGAAGACCCCACCTTTCCACGAGGAGTTGAAACACTTCTGGATGGAGGCCCCACTCGCCGGCATGCACGTCCTGATGACTGAGAAAGTCCGCTTCCCAATTCAGGACTCCCGGAATGAATATTGCCGATATTGCCGGGAGTTGGCGTTCTGCCCAACGTAGAATCCGTGAGGCTTCCTTCATTGCCAAACGGCTTTGAGTGCCGCCTTGATGATTTATGTAAGCCACTGTGGTGGCGTTGTCCGACTGTACTTGAACAGGACCGTTCTGAATCAAATGCTGGGCTAGGTTCAACGCATTGAAGACGGCCCGCAATTCCAGAATGTTGATCGAGAGGAGGGATTCCTCCTTGGTCCACCGACCCTGCAAGGAGTGCTGCTCCAGCACCGCGCCCCAACCTCTTAGACTGGCATCTGTCGTCAACAGCACCCAGTTGGATATACAGAAGGGACGGCCTCTGCACAATTGTCTGTCCAGGAGCCACCAGAGCAGCGACAGACGGACCTCCGGAGTCAAAGAGATCATATGAGACCTGATCCGGTGAGGCAGGCCGTCCCACTTGGCTAGAATCAGCTTCTGGAGGGGGCGAGAATGGAATTGAGCATACTCCACCATGTCGAATGCTGACACCAGGAGGCCCAGCACCTGCATTGCTGAATGTATCGACACTTGCAGGCGAGAAAGGAAGCAACGAATCCTGTCCTGAAGTTTTAGGACTTACTTCTGAGACAAGAACAACCTCTGGTTGTGAGTGTCCAACAGCGCTCTCAGATGCACCATGCTCTGAGCAGGGACCAGGGAGGATTTCTTCCAGTTGATGAGCCAGCCGTGGCTTGTAGAAACCGGACCGTCATATCCAGATGATGCAGGAGAAGATCTGGGGGATTTGCCAGGATTAACAAGTCGTCCAGATACGGCAGTATCCTAACCCCTTGACGGCGGAGTACCACCGTCATCACCGCCATAACTCTGGTGAAGACTCGCGGAGCCGTTGTTAAACCAAAAGGTAACACCCGAAACTGGTAATGGAGGTTGCCAATAGCGAACCTCAGGTATTGTTGATGTGACACTGCTATAGGAATATGCAGGTAAGCATCCTGTATGTCCAGGGAGACCATGTAGTCCCCAGGTTCCAAGGCCAGAACTATAGAGCGAAGGGTTTCCATACGGAAGTGGAAACCTTCACAAATTTGTTCAGTGCCTTGAGGTTGAGAATGGGCCGGGAGGACCCATTCGGTTTCGGGACTAGAAGCAGCGGAGAATAGTACCCCCGGCCCCTCTGAGCAAGAGGCACCTGTACTACGACTCCTGTATCCAGGAGGGTCTGTACCACCGAATGCAGAGTGTTTGCCTTTGTCTGGTCCGACGGGACGTCTGTCTGGCAAAATCGATGAGGGGGTCGGTTTTTGAAGGCTATGGCGTAACCTCGAGTGACTTCCCGTACCCAGGCATCTGACGTGGTCTTCAACCATTCCTGGGTATACCCTAGAAGCCGGCCCCCCACCCTGGGATCCCCCAGGGGGAGGCCCGCCCCGTCATGCGGCAGGCTTATCGGTCTTGGCTGCTGGCTGACGGGCAGCCCAGGCTCTTTTGGGCTTCGGCTTACCAGGTTTGGAAGTGCGGGCCTGCTTATGGTACGCCTGACCTTTTGCTTTACCTGAAGGACGAAAGGGGCGAAAGGACGTGCCTTTGGCCTTCGACACAGAAGGAACTGTATTAGGCAGACAGGCAGTTTTGGCAGTAGCCAAGTCAGCCACTATCTTATTCAAGTCATCCCCAAACAGAATATCCCCCTTGAAAGGGAGTACCTCCAGGGTTTTTCTAGAGTCCAGGTCCACAGACCAGGATCTCAGCCACAATATCCTGCGAGCCAGGACTGACGTAGTAGAGGCCTTGGCTGCTAGGATACCGGCATCAGAAGCCGCCTCTTTAATATAGCAAGAAGCTGTGACAATATATGACAAGCATTGTCTAGCATGGTCCGAGGAGATTTCAGCCTCTAACTCCAAGGCCCATGCTTCAATAGCCTTTGCCACCCATGTAGCTGCAATAGTGTGCCTTTGTGCAGCACCCGTGAGGGTGTAAATCGATTTTAGACAACCCTCAAAACGTTTATCCGTAGGCTCTTTTAGAGACGTGACGGTAGTGACAGATAGACCTGAGGAAACCACCATCCTAGCCACATGTGAGTCTACTGGAGGAGGCGTTTCCCAATTCTTAGACAGCTCTGGCGCAAGGGGATAGCGAGCCAGCATCTTCTTTTGAGGCACAAACTTCGTACCCGGGCTTTGCCAGGGTTCCTGACGTATATCCACTAGGTGGTCAGAGTGAGGTAAAACTTGTTTAATCACCTTCTGACGCTTGAACCTATCTGGTTTCTTAGGAGGAACAGATGGCTCGGGATCACCCGTAATCTGCAGAATTAACTTAATAGCCTCCAAAAGATCAGGAACATCCACATGTGAACTACCCTCCCCATCAGTCGTATCTGAGTCAGAACCTGTGGGGTCAGTGTATGTGCTGTCTTCATCAGACGAGGTGTCAGTGACAGCAGTGGATTGTGAGGAGACGAGCGCTCGCTTAGAGGACCTCTTGGACTTAGGCGAGCGTTGGTCAGACTTTTTAGTAGTCAGGGACTGGTTCAACTTCTTTAATTGAGCAGATAAATCGTCCGCCCACGGCGGGTTAGCTGCAGGGACCACATACAGATGTACCGGCATTGGGGGTCCCATAGGGGGTGTTAGTTTATGAACTAGTGTATGCAGAAGCGTGGAAAAAGCGGCCCACGGAGGGTCAGTATGTGCCTCCGTTGCCACAGTCCCACTGGGGGGCAAGGAGCCCCCAGAACCAGAGCCCACAGCTGCTATATTCTCCCCATATGTGCCTGTGGCTTCAGCAACACCAGCAGTGTGTTCCGCCCCAGAACCGTTACCCTCAGAAGCAGACATGATATAACTTGCAGTATGAGGTAACACAGTACAATTATTAGGAGCACTATATCCCTAAACCCAAACCCCTGCGCAGTGTAGTCAGCACCAGCAGAGATAAAGGAGAGATATGGTGACTAAATCAGAGAGAAAAATACGTAATACAGTATATCTTTGTGAAAATCCTATATTAAATAACACCTGACGCACCAAGCCCCCCCAGGTTATAGAATATAGGGATGGCAAGTTGAGTGAAAGACACGAGATGGACACCACTCAGCTATCAAATGCACACACAGATAGTCACAGTTTGTACAATGCAGAGGTTATTACAGACAATAATACTGCACTGGACTAGCTTACAAAGCTATATAGTCAATAGATATAACACTACACAGTAAGAAACTGGATGTATATCACAGGGTAATTGTACTATAAACCCTTGACTAAATGCACTCTTTCTTAACTAACACTGACTAAAAAGGCAGGTAGAATACTTAAGTGTCATGTAAAGTCACAGCACTGACAACCAGGCGGCTTTATATAGGAGGATTTGCGCAAGCAGTCCCAGGAACAGTGAGCTGCGGAGTAATGGCGCCGCAGACACTGACAGGGAGTGAGGAAAGACAGAGATGCAGCTCCAGGGCGGGAACACTTGCTGGAAATGGCGCCCTGGGGCTGGGGGAGGGGCTTCAGGTCTAAGCCTTATCCCCCTTGCTGGCAAAACCACCGGGTACTGTTGGCGATATTAAAATCGGTTTTAAGAGAAAACCTGACCTGCGCCCATTCCCTGGTGATCTAGTGGGATCACCTGTATCCACAGTGTCCACCGCCAGTGCGCGCGCCCCGCCTCCCACTGACCGCGCCGGATCGCAATAAAGACCGGATCCCGCGAGCGGGACCCACTTACCACCTCCCGAAGCGCGGCCACGCGATCCTGGAGAGCCCCAGCCGTGTGTGCCTAACGTGAAGTAAACCGGAGCCTCCGCTGTAGGTACCCGGCAACCAGGGCTCGGGAGTGTACAGCGTCGCTGGGGAGAGCTGGAGCTGCAGCAAAGAATGTCAGAAGACATTTACCACCGCTGCTGCCCTTGAAGTCTTCACTTTTTACCTCATAAAAAGCTTTTCTTAGGGCTGCTTGGAGCAGCCCCTCTGTTAAGTGCCTGCTTACTGCAGCACCAACTGACCAACTGAGCTCCTGTGCTGGGAGGCGGGGTTATAGAGGAGGCGGCTCTCTGCATTCTGGGAACAGTCAAAGCTTTGAGCCTGTTGGTGCCTCGGATCAAGATCCTACTCTACACCCCATTGTCCAGACTTGTGGAGCCCAGTGTACCTCGCAGAAAGAGTTTTAACAAGGGTAAGTTCTTACCATAAAACTCGTTTTAATGCAGTGGTCTTTAAATGTGTGTGTATTTTATATGTAAATAGGGGGCCGAAACGTCGGAATGATGTTTCTCTCTTTGCCACAATAAACCCTCTTTGCTGACCACAATATGGACCGGTGAGTGCACTTTTAAGTACCACTTTATGCATTCATGCCGAAGGATATTCTCCTAAACATGAAGATTGAGTGACACCCCAGCAAGCTGATTTGTGTATATTATATTAAATAAGATTTTACTCACTGGTAAATCTATTTCTCGTAGTCCATAGTGGATGCTGGGACTCCGTAAGGACCATGGGGATTAGCGGCTCCGCAGGAGACTGGGCACAACTAAAGAAAGCTTTAGGACTACCTGGTGTGCACCGGCTCCTCCCACCAAGACCCTCCTCCAGACCTCAGTTAGGATACTGTGCCCGGAAGAGCTGACACAATAAGGAAGGATTTTTAATCCCGGGTAAGACTCGAACCAGCCACACCAATCACACCGTATAACTCGTGATACTATACCCAGTTAACAGTATGAAATATAACTGAGCCTCTCAACAGAGGGCTCAACAATAACCCTTTAGTAAGGCAATAACTATAAACAAGTATTGCAGACAATCCGCACTTGGGATGGGCGCCCAGCATCCACTATGGACTACGAGAAATAGATTTACCGGTGAGTAAAATCTTATTTTCTCTGACGTCCTAAGTGGATGCTGGGACTCCGTAAGGACCATGGGGATTATACCAAAGCTCCCAAACGGGCGGGAGAGTGCGGATGACTCTGCAGCACCGAATGAGCAAACTCTAGGTCCTCCTCAGCCAGGGTATCAAACTTGTAGACTCTTACAAAAATGTTTTAACCCGACCAAGTATCAGCTCGGCAAAGTTGTAAAGCCGAGACCCTTCGGGCAGCCGCCCAAGAAGAGCCCACTTTTCTCGTGGAATGGGCTTTTACAGAATTAGGGTGCGGCAGTCCAGCCGCAGAATGTGCAAGTTGAATCGTGCTACAGATCCAGCGAGCAATCGTCTGCTTAGAAGCAGGAGCACCCAGCTTGTTGGGTGCATACAGGAGAAATAGCGAGTCAGTTTTCCTGACTCCAGCTGTCCTGGAAACATATAATTTTCAGGGCCCTGACTACATCCAGTAACTTGGAATCCTCCAAGTCCCAAGTAGCCGCAGGCACCACAATAGGTTGGTTCACATTAAAAAATTAGACCACCTTAGGAAGGAATTGGGAACGAGTCCTCAATTCCGCCTTATCCATATAAAATACAGATAAGGGCTTTTGTATGACAAAGCCGCCAATTCTGATACACGCCTGGCCGACGCCAAGGCCCACAGAATGACCACTTTCCACGTGAGGTATTATAGCTTCACGGATTTAAGTGGCTCAACCCAATGTGACTTCAGGAAATCCAACACCACGTTGAGATCCCACGGTGCCACTGGAGGCACAAACGGGGGCTGACTATGCAGCACTCCCTTAACAAAAGTCTGAACTTCAGGCAGTGAAGCCAGTTCAATTTTAGAAGAAAATCGATAGAGCCGAAATCTGGACCTTAATGGAACCCAATTTTAGGCCCATAGTCACCTCTGACTGTAGGAAGTGCAGAAATCGACCTAGCTGAAATTTCTCCTTTGGGGCCTTCCTGGCCTCACAGTATGCAACATATTTCCGCCATATGCGGTGATAATGGTTTGCGTTCACTTCTTTCCTAGCTTCAAATGGCGTAGGGATAACTTCCTCCGGAATTCCCTTTTCCTTCAGGATCCGGCGTTCAACCGCCATGCCGTCAACGCAGCCGCGGTACGTCTTGGAACAGACAGGCCCCCTGCTGCAGCAGGTCCTGTCTGAGCGGCAGAGACCATGGGTCCTCTGAGATAATTTCTTGGAGTTCTGGTTACCAAGCTCTTCTTGGCCAACCCGGAACAATGAGTATAGTTCTTACTCCTCTCCTTCTTATTATTCTCATTACCCTGGGTAAGAGAGGCAGAGAAGGGAACACATACACCAACTGGTACACCCACGGTGTTACCAGAGTGTCCACAGCTATCGCCTGAGGGTCCTTGACCTGGCGCAATATCTTTGTAACTTTTAGTTGAGGCGGGACGCCATCATGTCCACCTGTGGCCTTTCCCAACGGTGTACAATCATTTGGAAGACTTCTGGATGAAGTCCCCACTCTCCTGGGTGGAGGTTTCTTAGTTGTCCACTCCGGGAATGAACACTGCTGACAGTGCTAACACATGATTTTCCGCCCATCGGAGAATCCTTGTGGCTTCTGCCATCGCCATCCTGCTTCTTGTGCCGCCCTGTCGGTTTACATGAGCGACCGCCGTGATGTTGTCTGACTGGATCAGCACCGGCCGGTGTTGAAGCAGGGGTCTAGCCTGACTTAGGGCATTGTAAATGGCCCTCAGTTCCAGAATATTTATGTGTAGGGAAGTCTCCTGACTTTTCCATAGCCTTGGAAGTTCCTTCCCTGTGTGACTGCCCCCCAGCCTCGAAGGCTGGCATCCGTGGTCACCGGGACCCAGTCCCGTATGCCGAATCTGCGGCCCCCTAGAAGATGAGCACTCTGCAGCCACCACAACAGCGACACCCTGACCCTTGGAGACAGGGTTATCCGCCGATGCATCTGAAGATGCGACCCGGACCACTTGTCCAACAGATCCCACTGGAAAATCCTTGCATGGGACCTGGCGAATGGAATTTCTTTGTAAGAAGCTACCATCTTTTCCAGGGCTCGCGTGCATTGATATATATATATATATATATATATATGCTTGGAGCAGCCCCTCTGTTAAGTGCCTGCTTACTGCAGCACCAACTGACAAACTGAGCTCCTGTGCTGGGAGGCGGGGTTATAGAGGAGGCGGCGCTCTGCATTCTATGAACAGTCAAAGCTTTGAGCCTGTTGGTGCCTCGGATCAAGATCCTACTCTACACCCCATTGTCCAGACTTGTGGAGCTCAGTGTACCCCGCAGCAGAAAATGGATTTGGACACAAATCCTCTTTATACCACATTCATGCACTTAACTTGAGCATTTGTTGTTAATCATTTACAATACCTTCTATTAAATAACACATTTCAATTACCTGTCATACCCAGGATTCAAATCTATGACATGTTGAATTCTAATGAAACACCCTACTGATTGAGCTATGTGATCCTGTATAACAGCTATGAACACTATATGAAGCTACTGGTACTTTGTAAAAAAAAAAAAATCTAAATTTAAATTGAGCAGATCTATGTAGTATCCAATCTCTTGCTGCCACACACTACATAGATCAGATCAGCCGCAATGTTGATAATTTATTCACAAAGTACAAGGTAAGCTTCAGATAGTTAGAATTCTCTAGCTTAAGGCCAGTACTCACTGGCAGATCTGGGTAGAGATGTGTGCTGAGCGAATCGCTCAGCACACATCTCTCCCCCCGCTCAGCACAGGGGGTGGGGCTCATTTCACCCAGCGGGTGAAGTGAGCGACCCGCTAGATTGGCCTGCGTGGCCAATCTAGCACCAGCGATAGCGATGCGCGGGGCTGTGCATCGCTATCGCTGTGAGGGGTACACACGGAGAGATCACTGCCTAAAATCTAAGCAATATAGTCAGATTGCATACCTTTCTATGCAAGGGCAGATAACTCGGTGAATACATTGTTTGACAGCAATGCCACAGGCAATGGGTTTGAATCCTGGGATATGTCAGCATCTTGAAATGTAATAAAGGACAGTGTGACTGAATAACAAAGAAATCTCAAGTTGAATTCATGAATGTTGTATAGATATTAGTGATAGAAGGGGTCAGAGTAGGAGACAGGGGCGGTCAGGAGATGCTGGGCTTCAAAAGGCAGGCAAGCTGCAAGTAACCATAATTAAAAAAGATAATTGACAAGTGCCACCAACAGAACCCCCTATCCCTGCAGCGCTATGTGTGCTGCCCCCGCCACACACACCAAGTTACGGCCCTGGATCGTGTTACATGTCCCCCAGGTTTACCATGTAGCAACAAAATAGGACATCAATGCTTAGCCTTCCAACTATGCTTAACTTGTGGCTAAAACGTTATTTCCCTTTACCTTCTCTAAGAATTGGCGTATGTCCAGGTACCAGTCTTTGGGAAAGTGTAACAGATGGTTTAATTCAGTGCTTGATATGGGGTCTTCATAGGGTTGCTGGAGATGGTAACAACATATAGGAAGCTGATTTCACCCTATACACAGTCCACACAATAATATCTCTTGTAACGAGCCATCCCCTCTTTCTATTATTATCTGGGTGGTCTCTGATCACGGCTGTAATGCGTCACCTTTTTCCTACCGAGCCTTTGTGCTTTTCCCTGTGGGAACCAGGGTCCTAGTAACAGATTTGAATTTGGGCTTTTCAGCGGGTGTCTGGGGCACAGAGCGTGAAAATAGAGACTTTCATTTTCCAAAGGCACACTGCAGGCTTAGAATGAGACTGGTAATGCGGCCTGACAGCCGTGCCTGATTAACCTTTTCAAATAGATGCGGTAAAGGGTAACCTGTTTGACGACAAATGCCATGTAACTTTAAGGAAACAGTTTTGTTTTTTTCTCCCCATACAAGGATATTTGTGGGATGGGGTCTAAGCTTTGTGTTGTGGCTCTTAGTAAAGGAAGTTTCTCTGGGTATTAATCATCCCTGGATCTTTTCCAGAAATTAAACTTCCAACCTAATGCCAATGGCCATCAAATGACATCAGTAAACTGCGAGTATAACAAACACAGTCACAAAACACAGCTAACCCTTGTCAAAAGCAGGACTGGAATTAAGCAACTGTAGATAAATATTCTTTAAAGCAGAGTAATAAAACGGAGTTAAAAAGTGAAAAAACTGTCAGATATGATTTGGCAACTTATGTGCAGATCTTAATGTCATTCCTACAAATAACTCAGCATTGTCTCTACAAATAATTATTTATATATATATATATATATATATATATATATATATATATATATATATATATATATATATAAATCCACAATTAGGGCAGCACTCCTAGTAAAAGATACAACTGGGCCGGTGCCCTCCTAGGTGCCCAATTGGGCCCACAACATACTTCCAGGTACGGCGGCACTCGGATATAAAGCGTTTTGTAGGCAGAAAGTACAACGTTTCGGAGAACTTTATTTCCACTCCGTCATCAGGTCGGATGACGGAGTGGAAATAAAGTTCTGCGAAACGTTGTACTTTCTGCCTACAAAACGCTTTATATCCGAGTGCCGCCGTACCTAGAAGTATATATATAAAATATATATATATATATATATATATATATACACATATACACACACAGTATAGAGAGAGAGACTGAAGTAGGTGGCACGCAAAGGGTCCTGACTATATCAAACAACATTTGTTTCTGGTTTGAGTACCGGGACGTACACTATTCTATAAATATATATATATATATATATAATCAAAGCAATGTAGAACCATCACACTCCATTTTTATCCATTTTTATGCATAAATTTGTGTGTGAATTAAGATTGTAATACAATTTGCTAATTTTGTCAATTGCTTTCTTCAGGACAGAAAATGTGAATTAAAATGAATAATTGTGTACAATTTGACCAATTACTTTAAGATACTAAATATTGCAACACTATTGCAATACTACGAATAAATATATCAGAGCTCTGCTGCCCCCTTGTGTTAATTACTTTCACTGAAGAATTGGTAGACAGTATTGCTATCATATGAATTCAAAGTGGAGCTGATCTGAATGCTTGGAATTTACACCTGATATGATTCCAATATGCATGTGCCTGGAAAGTTAAAAGTATTTGTCACACTGGTTGTATCATTCCATTCATACAGAATATGTAGCATTGTACAGCTAGTTTTACAAGAACTGAAAATGAAAGACTACATTTTTCTGTTAGTTGTAGTGTGAGTAAATGCTTTTCCCAAAAGTGTTTCCCTAAAATGAGAGAGAGAGAGAGAGAGAGAGAGAATAGCATTACTGCCTCACAGCATTGAGGTCATGGGTTCGATTCCCACCATGGCCCTAACTGTGTGGAGTTTGTATATTCTCCCTGTACTTGCGTAGGTTTCCTCCGGGTGCTCCGGTTTCCTCCCACAATCCAAAAATATACTGGTAGATTAATTGGCTCCCAACAAAAAAATTAATACCAGCGTGAATGTGTCTGTGTACATGTGGTACGGAATATAGGTTGTGAGCTCCACTGGGGCAGGGACTGATGTGAATGGGCAAATATTCTCTGTAAAGCGCTGCGGAATATGTGTGCGCTATATAAATAATTGGTAATAAATAAGAGAGAGAGAGAGAGAGATGTATTCCCTCTAGAGCCGCCAAAATAGCTCTGACCCATTGGGTTATGGACTCCAAAGACCTTTGACAGTGTCCTGTGGTATTATCCTCCTGAAAGAGGCCACTGCAATAAGGGAATACGCTTGTCATGTAGGTTTGTACTCGGTCTGAAACAATGTTTAGGTAGGTGGTAGGTGTCAAAGTAACAACCACTAAATGCCAGGGCCCAGAGGCAGATTGGGATGGAATACCAGCCCGGGGAAATTTATGGAAGCAGTCCTAATGGTAGGTACTAAACATTGCATACCTGGAATACCTCACAGGATATGTCTTTTTGCAGATGTTTGACCAAGTCATCTAGGTATCACAAGTTTCCCTTGTCACTCAGATCCTTCCACCCAGTTTTCCTGCTTCCAACACATCAACTTCAAGAACTGAGTGTTCACTTGCTGCCTAATATATCCTACCCCCCGATACGTGCTATTGTAACAAAATAATCAGTGTGTTTATACGTCTCTATGTGTTCATATATATTTCTCATACGTCCTAGAGGATGCTGGGGATGCTTCAAGAACCATGCGGTATAGACGGGATCCGCAGGAGACATAGGCACTTTAAGACTTTAAATGGGTGTGAACTGGCTCCTCCCTCTATGCCCCTCCTCCAGACTCCAGTTAGATTCTGTGCCCAGTGAGACTGGATGCACACTGAGGAGCTCTCCAGAGTTTCTCAGAAAAAGACTTATGTTAGGTTTATTATTTTCAGGGAGACCTGCTGGAAACAGGCTCCCTGCATCGTGGGACTGAGGGGAGAGAAGCAGACCTACTTCTGTGAGTTTAAAGGCTCTGCTTCTTAGGCTACTGGACACCATTAGCTCCAGAGGGTCTGATCGCTAGGTACGCCTAGATGCTCGTTCCCGGAGCCGCGCTGTCACCGCCCTTGCAGAGCCAGAAGTCAGACGACGGGTGAGTAGAGGAAGAACAGAAGACTTCAGTGACGGCAGAAAACTTCAGGGTCTTTGAGGTACCACGAAGTGGTCGCGCTGCACGCCATGCTCCCACACACATACAGCGGCACTACAGGGTGCAAGGGAGCAGGGGGGGGCGCCCTGAGCAGCATGAACCTCCATTATAAGACTGGCAAAAGTGGTTTACAGTGCCTGGGCACTAAAACCGGACCCCCGCCAGTATAAAGATTTAAAAAATAGCGGGACTGAAGCGTGCCGTTGAGGGGGCATGGCTTAGCCCTCACAGCTCTAACCAGCGCCATTTTCTCTTTATAGAGCTGCAGAGACGCTGGTCCTGACCTCCTACACTGCTGTACAAGTAACAGGGTACAAAACGGGAGGGGGGGGACAAACAGTAATTTTGGTGCTGTTTGATTAATATTAAAAGCGCTAACAGGGCTGAGGCATTATTTAATCGTTTCAGTAACGGGATAGGCGCTGGGTTGTGAGCTGGCACACTCCCTCTGTGTTTCTCTAACAGACTTTGCTGTGGGTCTGTCCCCTATAGCCCAGTGTGGTTGCGGGTGTCGGTACACGTGTGTCGACATGTCTGAGGCAGAGTGCTCTTTCCAGGAGGAGTCTGGTGTGGGGACAGAAACAAAAACTGTGGTAGTGACTGTGTTGACACCGCTGATGGCTGATTGGGTAAACATGTTGAGTGTTTTGAATGCAAATGTGGTTCGGTTGAATAAAAGATTAAATAAATCTGAGTCTCAGAATCAGACATGGAGAAAATCCATGGAGGATGCATTGTCGCAGGTTCAGACCCCCTTGGGGTCACAGAAGCGTTCGTTTACCCAGATAGCGGATACAGATACCGACACGGAATCTGATTCCAGTGTCGACTATAGTGATGCCAGGTTGAATCCTAAACTGGCTAAGAGTATTCAGTACATGATTGTGGTGATAAAAGACGTATTACATATCACGGAAGACCCTGCTGTTCCTGATACTAGGGTCTGCATGTTTAAGGGAAAGAAACCTGAGGTGACGTTTCCTCCCTTTCATGAACAGAACGCTCTTTTTGAAAAAACTCGAGAAAATCCTGACAAGAAGTCACAGGTTCCCAAGAGAATTCCAGTGGCATATCCATTCCACTCTGGGGACAGGGAAAAGTGGGAGTCAACCCCCACGGTGGACAAAGCTCTATCGTGTCTGTCCAAAAAGGTGGCGCTTCCGTCTCCTGACAAAGCAGCCCTAAAGGATCCGGCGGATCGTAAGCAGGAAAATACACTAAAATCCATTTATGTCACTAAAGGTACGCTGCTCAGGCCTACCGTGGCATCGGCATGGGTGAGCAGCGCCATTGAAAAGTGGGCGGATAACTTGTCATCTGATATGGATTCCCTGGACAGGGATAGCGTGCTTTTGACACTGGGTCATATCAGGGGCGCTGCAGCCTATCTAAAGGAAGCTGCGAGGGATATTGGCCTTTTTGGATCAAGGGCCAATGCCATGGCAGTCTCGGCTAGGAGAGCATTGTGGATTCATCAAAGGAATGCTGATGCTGACTCTAAAAAGACTATGGAGTCTCTGCCGTTCAACGGTAGTGTCTTGTTTGGTGACGGCCTCACTGACCTGGTATCTACGGCTACCGCGGGTAAGTCATCGTTCCTACCTTATGTTCCTGAACAACAAAAGTAAACGCCCCACTACCAGATGCAGTCCTTTCGGCCCAATAAATACAAAAAAGGACGAGGGTCTTCCTTCCTTGCTACGAGAGGAAGAGGAAGGGGAAAAAGGATACAGGCTGTGGCAAGTTCCCAAGAGCAGAAGTCCTCCCCGGCTTCTACCAAATCCACTGCATGACGCTGGGGCTCCTCTGCGGGAGTCCGCACTTGTGGGGCACGTCTCCAACTCTTTAGTCAGGTCTGGGTTCGCTCGGCCCTGGATCCTTGGGTATTAGAAATAGTAACCCAAGGTTACAAATTGGAGTTTCAAGACGTGCCCCCTCACCGATTTTTCAAATAGGCCATGCCAGCTTCTCTTCCAGAAAGAGAGGTAGTTTGCGCTGCGATACTAAAGCTGTGTCAAAATCAAGTCATTGTCACGGTACCCCGTCGCAACAGGGGGAAGGCTTTTATTCGAGCCTGTCCGTGGTCCCGAAGCCGGATGGCTCAGTCAGACCGATTCTGAACCTAAAATCCCTCAATTTCTATCTAAAAAAATTCAAATTCAAGATGGAATCTCTCCGAGCAGTGATCTCCAGTCTGGAGGAGGGGGATTTTATGGTGTCAGTCGACATAATAGATGCCTACTTACACGTCCCCATATATCCTCCACATCAGGCTTATCTGAAGTTTGCTGTTCAGGATTGTCATTACCAATTTCAGATGTTGCCGTTTGGTCTGTCCACGGCTCCGAGGATTTTCACCAAGGTTATGGCAGAAATGATGATTCTCCTGCGCAAGCAGGGAATCACAATTATCCCGTACTTGGACGATCTCCTGATAAAGGCGAGATCCAAGGAGCGTTTACTGAAAAACGTTACGCTCTCCCTGACAATTCTGCAACAACATGGTTGACTCCTAAACTTGCCAAAATCACAGTTGGTTCCGACAACACGGCTGTCGTTCTTGGGTATGATTCTGGATACAGAATTACAGAGACTTTTTCTTCCAGTGGAAAAGGCTCTGGAAATACAGAACATGGTAAAATAGATTCTGAAACCGGCAAGAGTGTCAATTCTTCAATGCATGCGGTTACTGGGGAAGATGGTGGCGGCCTACAAGGCCATTCAGTTTGGAAGGTTCCATGCCAGGGTGTTTCAGTGGGACCTGTTGGACAAGTGGTCCGGGTCTCACCTCCACATGCACTGGAAAATAATCCTATCTTCCAGGACCAGAATGTCTCTCCTGTGGTGACTGCACAGTTCTCACCTCCTAGACGGGCGCAGGTTCGGGGTCCAGGATTGGATCCTGGTGACCACGGATGCAAGTCTCCGAGGCTGGGGAGCAGTCACACAGGGGGAAAATTTCCAGGGAAAATGGTCAAGGCAGGAAACTTGTCTGCACATCAACATTCTGGAATTAAGGGCCATTTACAATGGCCTTCGGCAAGCGGAACATCTTATTTGCGGTCTGCCCATCTTGATTCAGTCAGACAACGTAACAGCAGTGGCGTACATAAACCGCCAGGGTGGAACAAAGAGCACAGCAGTGATGGCGGAGGCCACAAAAGTTCTTTGCTGGGCGGAGAAACATGCAAGCGCTCTGTCAGCAGTCTTCATTCCAGGAGTGGACAACTGGGAAGCAGACTTCCTCAGCAGACACGATCTCCATCCAGGAGAGTGGGGTCTTCATCAAGAGGTCTTTGCAAAAGTGACAAGTCGTTGGGGGATTCCTCAAATAGACATGATGGCGTCTCGCCTCAACAAGAAACTTCAGAAATATTGTTCCAGGTCGAGGGACCCTCAAGCAATAGCGGTGGACGCCCTGGTGACACAGTGGGTGTTTCAGTCGGTCTATGTGTTCCCTCCACTTCCACTCATTCCAAAGGTGATAAAGATCATAAGAAGAACAAAGGTTCAGGCGATCCTCATTGTTCCGGACTGGCCAAGGAGGGCTTGGTATCCAGATCGTCAAGAATTAATCATAGAAGATCCCTGACCTCTTCCTCTACGAGAGGACCTGTTACAGCAAGGGCCGTGCGTGTATCAAGACTTACCGTGGCTACGTTTGACGGCATGGCGGTTGAACGCCAAATCCTAGCCCGAAAGGGTATTCCCAGGGAAGTCATTCCCACTGTACTTCAGGCTAGAAAAGAAGTAACGGCGAAGCACTACCACCGTATTTGGAGAAAATACGTGTCTTGGCGTGAATCCAAGAAGGCTCCTACGGAAGAATTTCAGCTGGGGCGTTTGCTCCATTTTTTGCAAGCAGGGGTGGATGCGGGCCTAAAGTTAGGCTCCATTAAAGTGCAAATTTCGGCCTTATCTATTTTCTTTCAGATAGAATTGGCCTCGCTTCCAGAAGTTCAGACCTTCGTGAAGGGCGTGCTGCAAATCCAACCTCCCTTTGTGCCCCCAGTGGCACCATGAGATCTTAATGTGGTGTTGCAGTTCCTGCAATCTCATTGGTTTGAACCTTTGCGTAAGGTTGAGTTGAAATTCCTTACTTGGAAAGTGGTCATGCTGTTGGCCTTGGCATCCGCAAGGTGGGTGTCTGAATTGGCAGCTTTGTCTCACAAAAGCCCCTATTTGATCTTCTATGCAGATAGAGCGGAGTTGAGAACTCGTCAGCAATTTCTACCAAAAGTGGTTTCATCGTTTCACGTGAAACAGCCTATTGTGGTGCCAGTGGCTACTGACGCCTTGGCGGAATCGAAGTCTCTCGATGTGGTCAGAGCTTTGAAAATCTATGTCGCCAGAACGGCGCAGATTAGGAAAACAGAGGCTCTGTTTGTCCTGTGGGCTCCCAACAAGATTGGGGCTCCTGCTTCCAAGCAGACTATTGCACGTTGGATCTGTAATACGATTCAGCAGGCTCATTCTACGGCAGGATTGCCGTTACCAAAATCGGTGAAGGCCCATTCTACCAGGAAGGTGGGCTTATCCTTGGCGGCTACCCGAGGGGACTTGGCATTACAGCTTTGCCGAGCTGCTACTTGGTCGGGATCAAACACCTTTGCAAAGTTTTACAAGTTTGATACCCTGGCTGAGGACCTCTTGTTTGGTCAATCAGTGCTACAGAGTCATCCGCACTCTCCCGCCTGTTCTAGAGCTTTGGTATAAACCCCATGGTTTTAGAACCACCCCAGCATCCTTTAGGACGTATGAGAAAATAGGATTTTAATACCTACCGGTAAATCCTTTTCTCTTAGTCCGTAGAGGATGCTGGGCACCCGTCCCTGTGCGGACACTATCTGCAGTACTTAATCGTTATTGCTTGGGTTGCACAAAGGTTGTGTTTCAGTTTGGTCAGCCTGTTGCTGATTTTGTTCGTGCCGTTGACTGTTTTTTTGCTAATGCCATGTTGTACGGCGTGTTTGTGGTGTGAGCTGGTATGTATCTCACCCTTAGTTTAACAATAAATCCTTTTCCCACGAAATGTCCGTCTCCCTGGGCACAGTTCCTATAACTGGAGTCTGGAGGAGGGGCATAGAGGGAGGAGCCAGTTCACACCTATTTAAAGTCTTAAAGGGCCCATGTCTCCTGCGGATCCCGTCTATACCCCATGGTTCTTGAAGCATCCCCAGCATCCTCTACGGACTAAGAGAAAAGGATTTACCAGTAGGTATTAAAATCCTATTTTTTGGAATCCGGGTTCTCTTGTCTTCTTTTATTGTATGTCCTAGTATTTTTCACTCTCGGGCTGATTCTGCGCCGGACAGAGACGCGTCTGTGTCTTAATCCAAATTATTATTATCCTTTATTTATATTGCGCCACAATGGATCTGCAGCTCCCAATTACAGAGTACATAAACGAATAAGCAAAACTGGAAACAGTGACTTACAGTTGAAGACAATATAGTACAAGTACAGGATACATAAACATAGCTGTATCCGTAGTAGACGCGGAAATAAGTATCAGGGTGGCAGAAAATTGTGGGATTTAGTGCCATTGAAGATGGTTTAAGTAAGAGAAGGTAAAGCACATAAGAGAAGGGGGCCCTACTCATGAGAGCTTACATTCTAAAGGGGGTGCTACAAAGTTGGGCATATCATATGAACTTGCATCATCCCTATGACAGGTGCAGTTTCTCCATCTGAGTATGGCCTCCTGTGAGTGGTTCAGTGACTTTGTATGCCACAGCTGTCAGATACATGCCTGCAACACTCCCATATGGAGCAACATCTCTGTGAGTCTTTTTAGCCACCTCCCTGTCACTGTCCAGGATCGGCCCTTATATTTCTGCTACCATGCATCTAAACGTTATCTACAACTCATGTATAGTGGTGCAACGTATGTTGTGACTCAGAATGTATGTGTGGTGGGAATCGAAATGTATGTGTGGTCTGACTCGGGACGTATGTGAGGTGCTGTGAGTGTGGTGCACTCGGGAAGTATGTCTGGTGGGATTCGGGAAGCATGTGTGGTGCAACGTGTGACATATGTGTGGTGTGACAAAGAACATATGTGTAGCATGACCCGAGACGTATGAGTGGTGCAACTCAGGATGTATATGTGGTGCGAGTCGACGTATGTGTGGTGCGACTCAGACACATATACAGAAATATTGTCTATTTGCATGAATATCGGCATACAGTAGCATGCTGCTCTGAAGCAGGCCTTCTTTGTTCAGACTGCTTTTCTTTGTACAGTGCTGTAGACTGGTACTCTACAAATAAAGGATGAAAGTAAAATAATGAGGCATTCCCTTTCATACCTCATATACGTACTGTATGTTTGTTACTCTGGGAAAAAGCAATCCTTACTGCATTTTGCCGATGTTCGTGGGCTGCGCATGTGCAGAACGGGTCCTGCAATCTCTTCTCTAAAATGTGAACGCCTCTGGCTGATTGACAGGCAGAGGCGTTCGCGGGGAGGGATGGTGTCAGCTTGGCGTTCAGGAAAACGGGGGTGTGATGCCCCTGTTTTCTGGGAGTGGCGTTCCTTGGTCGCAGAAGCCGCACTGCGACGGCAAGGCTGAGAAAGCTGAAGCATGCCATCGCAGATGAACATCTCGACCGAACATCGGGACCTTTAGACTCACACTCTAGGCATTGCGGCCTAAGATACATATAAGGGAAAGCCACCAGTGGGTTTGACTACAGAATTCAAGATGGAATTACTGGAGTTGGGTTTATAATTATATAAAACTAGTATTTTCAGGGGGGTAGCCGGTTAGCATACCACCCTTCGGGATCCCGACTGTCACAATACTGACGCCGGGATCCCGATGGGAGCAACATACCGCTGCCGATATACTGGTGAGGTAGCCGATTCCCCCTCTATGGGTGTCCACGACACCCACAGAGGAGAATAGAACCTGTGGCGAGCATAGATCACCACCGAGCCCGCAAGGGGCTTCATTGCGCTTGCCCCCTGACGGTATTCCACCACTCGGGACGCCGATATAGGTATACTGACAAACGGTATCCCATGTGGCCGGATATCATACCGAACCCTTCAGGGGATATCCCACAAAAATAGGATTTTGGTACTTACCGATAAATCCTTTTCTCCTAGTCCGTAGAGGATGCTGAGGACTCCAAAAGGACCATGGGGTATAGACGTGATCCGCAGGAGCTTGGGCACACTAAAAAGACTTAATCTGGGTGTGAACTGGCTCCTCCCTCTATGCCCCTCCTCCAGACCCCAGTTATAAGAACTGTGCCCAGGAGAGACTGACATTTCAAGGAAAGATTTTTGTTTAAACTAAGGGCTACAAAACTACCAGCCCACACCACAAACATACCGTACAACCGGAGTAACTTTAAACCAGATAACAGTATGCATTAACACCAGCAACAAGCTGCAATAAACAATACACAACCCGTGTATAAACCAATTTAACCAGCAAGAAAAACACTGCAAGTAATAGTCCGCACCGGGACGGGCGCCCAGCATCCTCTACGGACTAGGAGAAAAGGATTTATTGGTAAGTACCAAAATCCTATTTTCTCTTACGTCCTAGAGGATGCTGGGGACTCAAAAGGACCATGGGGATAATACCATAGCTCCAGAACGGGTGGGAGAGTGCGGACGACTCTGCAGCACCGACTGAGCAAACGCCAGGTCCTCATCGGCCAGGGTATCAAACTTATAGAACTTAGCAAATGTGTTAGACCCCGACCAAGTAGCCGCTCGGCAAAGTTGTAACGCCGAAACGCCTCAAGCAGCCGCCCAAGATGAGCCCACCTTCCTGGTAGAATGGGCTTTCTCTAACGTCCTAAGTGGATGCTGGGGACTCCGTCAGGACCATGGGGGGATAGCGGCTCCGCAGGAGACAGGGCACAAAAATAAAGCTTTAGGATCAGGTGGTGTGCACTGGCTCCTCCCCCTATGACCCTCCTCCAAGCCCCAGTTAGGTTTTTGTGCCCGTCCGAGCAGGGTGCAATCTAGGTGGCTCTCCTAAAGAGCTGCTTAGAAAAAGTTTTTTAGGTTTTTTTATTTTCAGTGAGTCCTGCTGGCAACAGGCTCACTGCATCGAGGGACTTAGGGGAGAGAATTTCAACTCACCTGCGTGCAGGATGGATTGGATTCTTAGGCTACTGGACACCATTAGCTCCAGAGGGAGTCGGAACACAGGTCTCACCCTGGGGTTCGTCCCGGAGCCGCGCCGCCGACCCCCCTTGCAGATGCCGAAGTTGAAGAGGTCCAGAGGTCCAGAAACAGGCGGCAGAAGACTTTCAGTCTTCATAAGGTAGCGCACAGCACTGCAGCTGTGCGCCATTGTTGTCAGCACACTTCATACCAGCGGTCACTGAGGGTGCAGGGCGCTGGGGGGGGGCGCTCTGGGCAGCAATGTATTATACCTTTTTTATGGCTAAAATACATCACATATAGCCCTTGAGGCTATATGGATGTATTTAACCCCTGCCAGATCTCACAAACTCCGGGAGAAGAGCCCGCCGTTTTAGGGGGCGGGGCCTATTCTCCTCAGCACACGGCGCCATTTTCCTGCTCAGCTCTGCTGAGAGGAAGGCTCCCAGGCTCTCCCCTGCACTGCACTACAGAAACAGGGTTAAAACAGAGAGGGGGGGCACTTATTTGGCGATATGATTACATATGTGAAAATGCTATAAGGGAAAACACTTGTATAAGGGGTTGTCCCTGTATAATTATAGCGTTTTTGGTGTGTGCTGGCAAACTCTCCCTCTGTCTCCCCAAAGGGCTAGTGGGGTCCTGTCCTCTATCAGAGCATTCCCTGTGTGTGTGCTGTGTGTCGGTACGTGTGTGTCGACATGTAGGAGGACGATGTTGGTGAGGAGGCGGAGCAAATTGCCTGTATGGGTGATGTCACTCTCTAGGGAGTCGACACCGGAATGGATGGCTTATTTAGGAATTACGTGATAATGTCAACACGATGCAAGGTCGGTTGACGACATGAGACGGCCGGCAAACAAATTAGTACCTGTCCAGGCGTCTCAGACACCGTCAGGGGCTTGTAAAAACGCCCATTTACCTCAGTTGGTCGACACAGACACAGACACGGACACTGACTTCAGTGTCGACGGTGAAAAAAACAAACGTATTTTCCTTTAGGGCCACACGTTACATGTTAAGGGCAATGAAGGAGGTGTTACATATTTCTGATACTACAAGTACCACAAATAAGGGTATTATGTAGGGTGGGAATAATCTACTTGTAGTTTTTCCTGAATCAGATAAATTAAAGTGTGTGATGATACGTGGGTTTCCTCCGATGGAAAATTATTGGAGGTATACCTTTTCCCGCCAGAAGTGAGGGCGAGTTGGGAAACACACCTTAGGGTGGATAAGGCGCTCACACGCTTATAAAAACAAGTGGCGTTACCGTCTCCAGATACGGCCGCCCTCAAGGAGCCAGCTGATAGGAAGCTGAAAAATATCCTAAGAAGTATATACACACATACTGGTGTTATACTACGACCAGCAATCGCCTCAGCCTGGATGTGCAGCGCTGGGGGGGCTTGGTCGGATTTCCTGACTGAAAATATTGATACCCTTGACAGGAACAATATTTTATTGACTATAGAGCATTTTAAGGATGCATTTCTATATATGCGAGATGCGCAGAGGGATATTTGCATTCTGGCATCAAGAGTAGATGTGATGTCCATATCTGCCAGACGATGTTTATAGACACGACAGTGGTCAGGTGATGCAGATTCCAGACGGCACATGGAAGTATTGCCGTATAAAGGGGCGGTCCATCGGACCTGGTGGCCATGGCAACAGCTGGAAAATCCACTTTTGTTACCCCAAGTCACATCTCAGCAGAAAAGGACACAGTCTTTTCAGTCTCAGTCCTTTCGTACCCATAAAGGCAGGCGGGCAAAAGGCCAGTCATATCTGCCCAGGGTTAGAGGAAAGGGAAGAAGACTGCAGCAGGCAGCCCATTCCCAGGAACAGAAGTCCTCCACAGCTTCTGCCAAGTCCGCAGCATGACGCTGAGGCCATACAAGCGGACTCAGGTGCGGTGGGGGGTCATCTCAAGAGTTTCAGCACGCAGTGGGCTCACTCGCAAGTGGATTCCTGGATCCTACACGTAGTATCCCAGTTGTACATTGGAAATTCGAGACGTCTTCCCCTCACAAGTTCCTGAAGTCTGCTTTACCAACGTTTCCCTCCGACAGGGAGGCAGTATTGGAAAAAAATTCACAGGCTGTATTCCCAGCACGTGATAATCAAAGTACCCCTCCTACAACAAGGGAAGGGGTATTATTCCACACTATATTGTGGTACTGAAGCCAAACGGCTCGGTGAGATCTAAAAGATTTGAACAATTACATACAAGGGTTCAAATCAAGATGGAGTCACTCAGAGCAGTGATAGCGAACCAGGACGATATGGTGTCACTGGATATCAGGGACGCTTACCTACAAGTCCAAATTTTGCCTTTCTCACCAAGGGTATCTCAGGTTCGTGGTACAGAACTGTCACTATCAGTTCAGACGCTGCCGTTTGGATTGTCCACGGCACCCCGGGTCTTTACCAAGGTAATGGCCGAAATGATGATTCTTCCTAAAAGAAATATGGACGCTTTCCTGATAAGGGCAAGGTCCAGAGAACAGTTGGCGGTCGGAGTAGCACTATCTCAAGTAGTTCTACGACAGCACGAGTGGATTCTAAATATTCCAAAATCGCAGCTTTTTCCGACGACACGTCTAATGTTCCTAGGGATGATTATGGACACAGTCCAGAAAAGGATGTTTTCTCCCGGAGAAGAAAGCCAGGGAGTTATCCGAGCTAGTCAGGAACCTCCTAAAACCAGGAAAAGTATCAGTGCATCATTGCACAAAGGGTCCTGTGAAAAATGGTGGTTTCTTACAAAGCGATCCCGTTCGGTAGATTTCACGCAAGAACCTTTCAGTGGGATCTGCTGGGAAAATGGTCCGGATCGCATCTTCAGATGCATCAGCGGATAACCCTGTCTCCAAGGACAAGGGTGTTTCTTCTGCGGTGGCTGCAGAGTGCTCATCTATGAAAGGGCCGCAGATTCGGCATTCAGGACTGGGTCCTGGTGACCACAGATGCCAGCCTGAGTGGCTGGGGAGCAGTCACACAAGGAAAAAATTTCCAGGGAGTGTGATCAAGTCTGGAGACTTCTCTCCACATAAATATACTGGAGCTAAGGCCAATTTACAAGGCTCTAAGCTTAGCAAGACCTCTGCTTCAAGGTCAGCCGGTATTGATCCAGTGGGACAACATCACGGCAGTCGCCCACGAAAACAGGGCGGCACAAGAAGCAGGAGGGAAATGGCAGAAACTGCAAGGATTCTTCGTTGGGCGAAAAATCATGTGATAACACTCTCAGCAGTGTTAATTCCGGGAGTGGAAAACTGGGAAGCAGACTTCCTCAGCATAACCTCCACCCGGGAGAGTGGGGACTTCAGCGGGAAGTCTTCCACATGATTGTAAACCGTTGGGAAAAACCAAAGGTGGACATGATGGCGTCCCGCCTGAACAAAAAACTAGACAGATATTGCGCCAGGTCAAGGGACCCTCAGGCAATAGCGGTGGACGCTCTGGTAACACTGTGGGTGTACCAGTCATGGTATGTGTTCCCTCCTATGCATCTCATACCAAAAGTACTGAGAATCAAGGAGATGAGTAAGAACGATACTCGTGGTTCCGGATGGGTCAAGAAGGACTTGGTACCCGGAATTTCAAGAGATTCTCACGGAAGAACCGTGGCCTCTACCTTTAAGAAAGGACCTGCTCCAGCAGGGGCCTTGTCTGTTCCAAGACATACCGCGGCTGCGTTTGACGGCATGGCAGTTGAACGCCGGATCCTGAAAGAGCATTCCAGATGAAGTCATCCCTACCCTGGTCGAAGCCAGGAAGGATGTAACCGCAAAACATTTTCACCGCAATTGGCGAAAATATGTTGCGTGGTGTGAGGCCAAGAAGGTCCCTACAGAGGAATTCCAACTGGGTCGTTTCCTACATTTCCTGAAAACAGGACTGTCTATGGGCCTAAAATTAGGGTCCATTAAGGTTCAAATTTCGACCCTGTCAAATTTATTCCAGAAAGAACTGGCTTCAGTGCCTGAAGTTCAGACGTTTGTAAAAGGGGTACTGCATATACAGCCTCCTTTTGTGCCCCCAGTGGCACCTTGGGATCTCAATGTTGTTTTGAGTTTCCTAAAGTCACATTGGTTTGATCCACTCACCACTGTGGACTTAAAATATTTCACATGGAAGGTGAAGATTCTATTAGCCCTGGCTTCAGCCAGGCGTGTGTCAGAATGGGCGGCTTTATCATATAAAAGCCCTTACTTAATTTTTCATTCTGACAGGGCAGAATTGAGGACTCGTCCTCAATTTCTCCTTAAGGTGTTTTCTGTTTTTCACATGAACCAACCTATTGTGGTACATGCGGCTACTAGGGACTTGGAGGACTCCAAGTTACTTGACGTTGTCAGGGCCCTGAAAATATATGTTTCCAGGACGACTGGAGTCAGAAAATCTGACTCGCTGTTTAGCCTGTATGCACCCAACAAGATGGGTGCTCCTGCTTCTAAACAGACGATTGCTCGCTGGATTTGTAGTACAATTCAGCTTGCTCATTCTGTGGCAGGCTTGCCACAGACAAAATCAGAAAAAGCCCATTCCACAAGGAAGTGGGCTCATCTTGGGCGACTGCCTGAGGGATCTCGGCTTTACAACTTTGCTGAGCATTTACTTGGTCAGGGGCAAACACGTTTGCTAAATTCTACAAATTTGATACCCTGGCTGAGGAGGACATGGAGTCTCTCATTCGGTGCTGCAGGGTCATCCGCACTCTCCCGCCCGTTTGGGAGCTTTGGTATAATCCCCATGGTCCTGACGGAGTCCCCAGCATCCACTTAGGACGTTAGAGAAAATAAGAATTTACTTACCGATAATTCTATTTCTCGTAGTCCGTAGTGGATGCTGGGCGCCCATCCCAAGTGCGGATTGTCTGCAATACTTGTACATAGTTATTGTTACAAAAAAATCGGGTTGTTATTGTTGTGAGCCGTCTGTTCAGAGGCTCCTACGTTTTGTCATACTGTTAACTGGGTTCAGATCACAAGTTGTACGGTGTGATTGGTGTGGCTGGTATGAGTCTTACCCGGGATTCAAGATCCTTCCTTATTGTGTACGCTCGTCCGGGCACAGTATCCTAACTGAGGCTTGGAGGAGGGTCATAGGGGGAGGAGCCAGTGCACACCACCTAATCCTAAAGCTTTATTTTTGTGCCATGTCTCCTGCGGAGCCGCTATCCCCCCATGGTCCTGACGGAGTCCCCAGCATCCACTACGGACTACGAGAAATAGAATTATCGGTAAGTAAATTCTTATTTTTACTGACTGACTTCGGCACCGGTAGTCCGACCGAAGAGTGAGCCTGCTGGATCGTACTACAAATCCAGCGTGCAATTGTCTGTTTTAAAGCGGGATGACCAATCTTGTTGGCAGCATACAAGACAATCAACGCCTCAGTCTTCCTAGCAACAGCTGTCCTAGAAACGTAGATCTTCAACGCTCTTACAACATCCAGAGATTTTGGAATCTCCACCGCTTCCGTAGCCACCGGACCCACAATAGGTTGGTTAATGTGAAATGAAGAAACCACCTTCGGTAGAAATTGTTGACTAGTCCTCAATTCCGCCCTATCCGAATGAAAAATTAAGTATGGGCTCTTATGAGATAAAGCCGCCAACTCTGACACCCGCCTGGCAGATGCCAATGCCAAAAGCATAACCACCTTCCAAGTGAGAAACTTCAACTCAACCTTACGCAAAGGTTCAAACCAGGAAGACATGAGAAACCGTAAGACCACATCAAGGTCCCATGGAGCTACAGGAGGTACAAACGGAGGATTGATATGCATTTCTCCTTTCACAAAGGTCTGAACCTCTGGGAGGGCAGCTAATTCTTTTTGAAAGAAAAATAGACAAAGCCGATGAGAGTTGGAATGACCTTCCTGGGAATACCCTTACGAGCTAAGATCTGGCGCTCAACCTCCATGCCGTCAAACGCAGCCGCGGTAAGTCTGGAAACACGCATGGACCCTGCAACAACAGATCCTCTCTTAGAGGAAGCGGCCAAGGATCTTCCACCAGTAAGTCCTGAAGATCCGGGTACCAGGCCCTTCTTTGCCAGTCTGGGACGACGAGAATCGCCTGAACCCTTGCACGGCGAATGATCCCCAGTACCTTTGGAATGAGAGGAAGTGGAGGGAACACATACACCGACTGGAACACCCACGGAGACACCAGGGTGTCCACTGCACTGGCTTGGGGGTCCCTTGACCTGGAACAATACCTCGGGAGCTTCTTGTTGAGACGAGACGCCATCATGTCGATCAACGGAATTCCCCAGCGTTCTGTCACCTCTGCAAATACCTCTTGGTGAAGAGCCCACTCTCCCGGATGGAGATCGTGTCTGCTGAGGAAATCTGCTTCCCAGTTGTCCACCCCCGGTAGGAAGACCGCCGACAGTGCGCTCACGTGTTGTTCCGCCCAGCGAAGGATTTTTGTGGTCTCCGCCATTGCCGCTATGCTCCTTGTTCCGCCTTGACGGTTTATATGTGCCACCGCTGTGATGTTGTCTGACTGTACCAGGACAGGACGACCCTGAAGAAGGCTTCTTGCTTGTAGCAGGCCGTTGTAAATGGCTCTTAACTCGAGAATATTTATGTGGAGACAGGCTTCCTGGTGCGACCATTTTCTCTGGAAGTTTCTTCCTTGGGTGACTGCGCCCCAGCCTCGGAGACTTGCATCTGTTGTCAGAAGTACCCAATTCTGGATACCGAATCGGCGTCCCCCTGGGAGGTGATGACCTTGTAGCCACCACAGGAGAGAAATTCTGGCTCTGGGAGATAAACTTATCTTCCGGTGAATGTGCAGGTGAGACCCGGACCCTTTGCTCAGCAAGTCCCACTGAAACACCCGGGCGTGAAACCTGCCAAATGGTATGGCTTCGTACGCCGCAACCATCTTCCCCAGAACCAGAGTACAATGATGGATCGACACACTCGTCGGCCTCAGAAGTTCCCTGACCATCGTCTGCAGTTCCAGGGCCTTTCTTCTGGAAGAAATACCTTCTGTAAATCCGTGTCCAGAATCATGCCCAGAAAAGGAAGCAGAGTGGTCGGAATCAACTGGGATTTTGGCAAATTGAGCACCCAACCGTGCTGTCGCAGAACCGACAGTGACAACTCTACACTTCTCAGCAACTGTTCCTTGGACCTCGCCTTTATCAGGAGATCGTCCAAGTACGGGATAATTGAAACCCCTTGTTTGCGAAGAAGAACCATCATTTCCGCCATGACTTTGGTGAAAATCCTCGGAGCCGTGGAAAGCCCAAATGGCAACGTCTGAAATTGGTAATGAGAATCCTGTATCGCAAACCTGAGAAAAGCCTGATGAGGAGGATATATCGGCACACATGTAAGTAGGCATCCTTTATGTCGACTGACGCCATAAAATCCCCCCCCCCCTCCAGGCTGGCAATCACCGCTCGAAGAGATTCCATCTTGAACTTGAACACTTTCAAGTATGGATTGAGGGATTTTAGATTTAGAATTGGTCTGACCGAACCGTCCACAAAGAAGCTCAAGTAGAACCCCTCCCCCCCGCTGGGACGAGGGAACGGGAATAATGACCCTCTGTAGACACAATTTTTGAATTGGTGCTAGCACCACCTCCCTGTCCGGAAGAACTACTGGTAATGCCAAAATGAAGAACCGGTGAGGGGGCATCTCCTGAAACTCCAGTTTGTATCCTTGAGACACGATCTCTAACACCCAAGGATCCAGGTCTGATTGAATCCAGACCTGACTGAATATCCGAAGACGGCCCCCCACCGGTCCAGACTCCCCCAGGGTAGCCCCAGCGTCATGCGGTGGACTTGGTAGCAGCAGGGGAGGACTTTTGGTCCTGTGGGCCTGAGCCTGCAGGAGGTTTCCTTCCCCTTCCTCTACCCTTTGAAGCGAGGAAGGACAAACCTTTTCCACGCCTGTATTTATTGTGACGAAAGGACTGCATTTGCTGATGTGGTGCCTTTTTCTGTTGTGTGGGCACATAAGGAAGAAAAGAGGACTTACCCGCAGTCGCGGTCGAGACCAGGTCCACCAAGCCGTCCCCAAGCAAGACAGTACCTTTGAAGGGTAGTGCTTCCATAGACCTCTTGGAGTCTGCATCAGCGTTCCATTGATGGATCCACAGGGCCCTCCTGGCAGATATCGACATGGCATTGGTTCTTGAATCCAAGAGACAGATATCCCTCACCGCGTCCTTTAGGTAATCTGCAGCGTCCTTAATATAACCGAGAGTTAAAAGGACATTATCTTTGTCAAGGGTATCCATATCACTAGCTAAATTCTCAGCCCATTTAGCAATAGCACTACTCACCCATACCGACGCCACAGCGGGTCTGAGCAAAGCCCCCGAATTAGCGAAAATGGACTTCAGACACGTCTCCAACTTGCGATCCGCCGGATCTTTGAGAGCTGCCGTGTCAGGAGACGGAAGTGCCACCTTCTTAGACAAACGGGATAGAGCTTTATCAACATTTGGAGAGGTCTCCCATTTTTCCCTGTCATCAGAGGGGAAAGGATACGCCATGTAAATCCTCTTGGGAATCTGCCATTTCTTATCCGGCGACTCCCAAGCCTTTTCACAAAGAGTATTCATTTCATGAGAGGGGGGAAACTTCACCTCAGGTTTTTTCTCCTTGAACAAGCAAATCCTTGTTTCCTGTACCGCAGGTTCATCAGAAATGTGTAAAACATCTTTTATAGCCACAATCATGTACTGAATACTCTTAACTAACCGTGGATGTAAAACTGCCTCAGTGAAATCGACCTCGGAATCAGAGTCCGTGTCGGTATCAGAGGGAGTATGCCAGTTCACACCCCAGCGCCCATATATCGACACAAACGATATATGTACCCAGCGCTGCCTTTGTTAAATTCAAGCACCACACTGCGGCCCCCCTTTCGAAATGCCCCCCGTTACTTTGTAGATAAGCGTGGAGGTCCCGGCAGCGTCTATCCCTCAGCCGCGTGTAGGGAGAAAATGGCACCCGTGAGCTGCGGGACGAAGCTCCGCCCCCTTCCCGACGGGCTTCGGCCCGCCAATTTCAAAATGTAAAGAAAATGCCGGCGGGGGTCTGTAAAGGATGCCGAGGCACCTACAATCTCTTTATGCCGCCCTCAACTCCAGATACATGCCGCCCAGGGCGCCCCCCAGCGCCCTGCACCCAGTGAAATACCGTTGGTGATGTGTGTGGGAGCATGGAGCACAGCGTTGCCGCTGTGCTGTACCTTTACTGAAGTCTTCTGCCGTCCTGAAGTCTTCTGTTCTTCTCATACTCACCCGACTTCTGGCTTCTGTGAGGGGGCGACGGCGTGGCTCCGGGAACAAGCAGCTAGGCGCACCAAGTGATCGAACCCTCTGGAGCTAATGGTGTCCAGTAGCCGAGAAGCAGAGCCCTTAAACTAAGAAGTAGGTCTGCTTCTCTCCCCTCACTCCCACGCTGCAGGGAGCCTGTAGCCAGCAGGTCTCCCTGAAAATAAAAAACCTAACAAAAGTCTTTTTCTAGAGAAACTCAGTAGAGCTCCCCTAGTGTGCATCCAGTCACTCCTGGGCACAAAGTCTAACTGGAGTCTGGAGGAGGGGCATAGAGGGAGGAGCCAGTTCACACCCAGATTAAGTCTTTTTAGTGTGCCCAAGCTCCTGCGGATCCCGTCTATACCCCATGGTCCTTTTGTAGTCCCCAGCATCCTCTAGGACGTAAGAAAAAATACTTTAATAAATAAGTCCAGCTTTGTCTAAATGTTACTGTAGCTACAGTATCTCCTTTTTTGTAGAAACTTGGACACAGGTCATTGTTTTCTTTACTACAGGGCATCATGCTATTGTTGTTATTTCTGGCTTGAAATTTTTTTTATCTTTTGCAGGAAAATGGGTTTAATATCATGCCAGATATTAAGCTGTAGATAAATATATTGGGACCAATGTCCTCTTGCAGAATCAAAGGAGGACTTTCCCAGAGCTCGGAAAGCTGTCTAGATGAGACTTTTTCTTCTCATTACATTTTTTTTAGTAGCATTGATTTGAGACTCTTTTTTTTTGCTGCATTGAGACATACTGATAAGTGAAGTGAATATTTTGAATGGAAAACAACACATACACACATATAATGGAAATACAGGTGTCGAAGCAATCCCATTTTTAGGCCAATATATTAAGCCATTTCTGGATACAGTTGTGCTGTTGTCTAGAGAGTTACAATTGAAATATATCAAATGTGTAAGGGACAGAGGCCTTGATTCAGCATGAGTTGTAGCTGTGTGACTATTCGCACAACTACAACTCACTTCACTAGCATGCGGGGGCCTCCAGTTATAGGGGGCCCCCTAGACGGAGCAGCTTTACCACAGCTCTAAAATCGCCATCTTCCCTCTCCAGCCTCCGCCTCCAGCTCACAGAATCGGTGAGTCCCCGCGCTGCCTGAAAGTAGGGGGAGAGAAATGCTGCACACAATGCAGCCGAGAGGAGGTGTACCGATTACCTACTCCCCCCCCCCCCCCCCCCCCCCACCAGTGGCAAATGCAGGATTGGCATATAAGTAAAAAATATATATATATATATATATATATATATATATATATATAATCCGGTTACTGAAGATCGACACTGTTTAGGTCGACCACTATAGGTCGACAGTCACTAGGTCGTCAGGGTTGGAAGGTCGACAGGGTTTTTAGGTCATGTGCTAGGTCGACAGGTCAAAAGGTCGACATGAGATTTTCACATTTGTTTTCTTTTTTTTGAACTTTTTCATACTTAACGATCCATGTGGACTACGACTGGAACGGTAATCTGTGCCAGAAGCATGGCGAGTGAAGCGAGGGGACACAGGGCACTAATTCGGCTTCCCGGTCACTGTATGCAGAAAACGACACAAAATCCCCCAAAAAAACTCATGTCGACCTTTTGACCCTTCGACCTAGCACATGTCGACCTAGAAACCCTGTCGACCTTCCAACCCTATCGACCTAGTGACTGTCAACCTATAGTGGTCGACCTAAACATTTTCGACCTAGACACTGTCGATTTGATGATCCACACCCATATACACACACACACACACACACACACACACACACACACACAAACGTATATATAACAGTCAATAGGACTGGTACTGTTTTAACTGTAAAATTACAGTGCCCAGGGGGCGTGGCCTGGATGCTGAGCGAGTAGGCAGCAATCTCAGTGAGCTCTCAGGGACCTGGGAGCTAAATACAGAATAATACCCTCCCCACGTCCCAAATAAGACCCTGTGACACTTAGCTGCGGTGCTGGAGCAGTGAGAGAGCGAGGAAGTGGAGCTGCGGAATCGGGGAGCCGGTTTTCTGGCTCCCGCGGATTGCGGCCTACTCCCTGCCCCGAAGCCGGGACCTCAATTTCAGATAACATCCGTCGGCTAGGCGGCTGCCTTGCCGGGACGTCTGGAGGACCCGCTCGACCCCTACCCCCTTGGTGAATCCCCTGCAACCTACCAGTGCCCATCGCCGGGAGACGAGGAGGAGTGAGTCCCGGATCGGAGCTGCTCGACGAGCTCCGCTACGCGAGCGGTGGCCATCTTGGGTGCCGGGAGCTGGAGAGGCGATCCGGCTGCAGCAAGGAGGAGACAGCTGACGGCCCCCCGGGTGAGTGTGAACCTCAGACCCGGCTCGGACGAGCAGACGGCGGGTCTCTCCTCCCTCCCCGTAAGATTTAGCCGGCGTCCGCCTGGCGCCGCTGCGGGCGCCCTCCCTCCCTCCGACATCAGACTGACTGGGGCTCAGAGAGACGACAACTGTTGCAGGTGCGCTCCCTGCAGACATCTAACCTGCCTACATCACCTGTCCGTGCCCTGGAGTGAGTGCTGCCCTTGGTGGGTGGTGGAGGGTTCCCCCCCCCCCCCCTGCGGATACACTTGCCCACGACTGGGGGCCTTGGGACACCCTTGCTTTCCAGAGTGGCCTCCCACGGCCGTGGGTGGCTGGCCGGAAGGGCCTGACGATTGGCTTGACCTCCCACAACCATCAGCCTTCACGGGGCTGCAACATAGAGGCCTAACACACCAAAGCAGAAAAGGGGTAAATAAAAAGGGAGCTACCGCGACCGCCTCATACCTATCTCGGTTTGAATCTTTCCTGACGAGGGGAGTACACCCCCTGACCCTGCTCCTGAGACGGCCAGGAATTCCTTGTTTAAAGTGAGGGCAACTAGCGTAATGGCCCTGTCTGCACCGCTCATACCGATGTAAACCAAGAGATTTCTCCCACCTCTGCCATTATCCACGTGATGTCTTGTTAGCTTTTGGAAAAGTGGAGCCTCCCGGTTTCCCCATCTTCAGTGTTTGGATATATTAAGCTATCTTCATCTGGGCTTTACCATGCCCACTAGGCGTAGCAAACCGTCAAAACCTGCACAGCAGCTTTCTTTTTTCAATTCATCCCCGAAAATGCCGGGCCCTAAAGTCACCGGGCCCTCTACAGCAGGGGCAGTTCCCCAGACCCCTCCGTCACTGGAGGTGCGTCCGTCAGCCACGTCCTTGGATAAGGTTGGAGACGGGGAGGCCCTCACGGTGGGCACTATGAAGTTGCTTTTGACCCGCTTTAAAGAGGAAGTTGCAGCTGAGTTCCGCACCACCTTAACGGCGTGCCAACAATCTATAGATGATCTGGGTGGTCGTACGGACCACTTGGAAACTAAAATGGAAGAAGTCGTGGGGTCCCATAACAACTTACTGGACTCTCATGATGCATTGGAGGCGGAGGTGAAGCTTTTACGGGACAAGGTCACGGATCTGGAAGATAGATCGCGTCGCAGCAATCTTAAGCTACGCGGAGTCCCCGAATCGGTGTCACACAGTAGTTTGCACGACTACACGGTGACCATTTTTAAGGCCCTGACGCCTCAGTTTACATCTACAGACCTCATTATTGACCGAATACACCGGCTACCGAAGGCCAGAGCAGCCCCAGGAGATGCACCGAGAGACGTCCTCATGAAGATGCACTACTTCCATGTTAAAGAGGCCTTATTGAAAGCATCCAGACCGACGTCTGATACATCTTCAGCCCTACAAGGACTTCAACTCTTTGGGGATCTATCTGCGGCCACTCTTTATAAGCGGCGATCATTTCACCAGATCACTACGGCCCTCAGAAAGGCGGACATCCCATACAGATGGGGTTTCCCCACCAAGCTGCTGATCCACCGGGATGGCTCCACTGTCTCTGTCTCCACTGCAGATGAAGGAGAAAAGCTGCTTAAATCTTGGAACATCACGGAACCCACGGCGGGCTCCTCCCCCCGACGTCTTCAGCAGGACTGGTCGTCGGTGAAATGAGGATGCTGGCTCTGTGACAGATACTTTACCGTCATAGTAATAATGTTACGACTCCAGCGACTCTTCAGATAAAGGCTTTATCCCATGCATAAAGGGCCATAGTCTGTTGAGATGGGGGGTGCTGGACATAGCGAAAGTAATGTGCGTGTTTTGAAGCATTTCAATGATTCCCTGCTAGGCTCAATTAGCTGCTCTTTTTCTCTTTGGGGAACTGTGCCTGGCGCCCCTCTGGATATGACTGTTTATATTATACTGGCCTGTGGGATTAGTTCTTAAAGCGGGATAAGCTACATGAGCCGCTGGTCCAGTTCTCATGTTAGAAGTAATAGTTCTGGGTTTTTTTTGTCTCTTTTTATGTTGGAGCACTTGTGTTCCGCCGTATTTGCTCTTCAGGTTCCGTTTCTACAGAAGTGCATACATCTGTTATTATGTTATCAAGATGTCCTTATATTCTTTGGTTTAAAGTGAATAAGTATGGCAGTGGGTGGGAGTTATGCCGCTAACCCCTCCCTTAGCCTACACAGTCGCCTTAGTATGGCGACTGGACGTGATCTCACGAGAGATCAATTTAGTTTAGTTTTGTCCTATATTTTATGTTTGTCTCCCCACATGTATTCCTATATGTTTCCCCCTCCCTATCAGGTATACCGGTCTCAACACAGATATTGGCTATCAGAGGTATCAGTTTCTCCTGT
The DNA here is from genome assembly GCF_028390025.1 of Pseudophryne corroboree. NCBI lineage: Eukaryota > Metazoa > Chordata > Amphibia > Anura > Myobatrachidae > Pseudophryne > Pseudophryne corroboree. Next base: position 304,610,991 of record NC_086446.1, read on the forward strand.
AATTGAAAATGGTGAAGATAGTCTCCATTAATGCCAAGGGGCTTAACTCTCCTCAAAAACGTAGAGTAGCTTTGAACTATTTTTATAAGCTACGAGCACAAGTAGTAGCTGTTCAGGAAACCCATTTTCAGAGTCAAAATCCTCCCCTCTTCACTAATTCACGCTACCCCCTTTGCTACACTGCAAATGGACCCACCAAGAAAGCCGGCGTTGCCCTTCTCATAGCACAACACTGCCCGTTTGTCCTGTCCTTTAAATATGAAGACCCTGACGGGAGATATTTAATTTTAGTAGGTCGACTAGATAATGTGGAGACCACTCTGGTCTCTTGCTACGCCCCCAATACCAAACAAATAAAATTCCTTAGAACCTTTTGTAAAACTCTTCAAGAACATACGAAAGGAGCCCTGTTGATCCTCGGAGATTTCAACATGGTGCTGGACCCCAATATAGATCGCTCTCGCCCAACCCGAATTTTACGTAGCAGTCCGGCCCAGGATCCCTCAGGCAGATTCGGCCAATTGTTAGCTGAATATTCGCTGTATGATGCATGGAGAGCCAAACACCCTGCAGAACGTGATTACACCTTCTTTTCCCACGTTCACAGTTCGTACTCTAGAATAGACTTGGCGTTAGTTGATAAGTGGACGTTAGCTGCCATTAGTAAGGTGGACATACTACCCATGTCTTGGTCAGACCACTCACCACTCGTTGTGAACTGGGAAGCCGACAAGAGAGTGGTCCCCCATGGCCCCTGGAGACTGGGCCCGCACCTTCTATCCCGCCCTGAGGCCCGCCAGGCCATTCAGCAATCTTTAGACCTATATTTAGCTACTGACTGCCCCAAGGACACAAACGTTTTCAACCATTGGTGTTCTCTGAAAGCAGTGGTTAGAGGCTCTGCAATCCAAATAGCAGCTAGACTTAAACGTGAGTACAAAAGTAGACAGGCCTCGGCCGAACGGGAGGCTGCTCGCCTGGAAACTGCACACAAAAGTGACCCCAATAATAAAGCCCTCTTTAAGGAACTCCTTGCTGCCCGCGACAAAGTGAACGTATTTGCCCTAGCGGAGGTACATCGCAATCTGCAGCGTCTCAACCAACAATATTATAGGCTTGGCAACAGAGCGGGACGCTTGCTGGCGCGTAAACTAAGGGGACGTAGAGCTAAAGAACGCATACATGCTGTATATACGGCATCGGGAGTTAAAGTAACCGACCCGGGAGAGATAGCAAATGCGTTTGCCGAATACTATGCACAGTTGTACAACCTTAGAGAGGATCCCGATACCCCCCAGCCTTCCTTGGTAGATATTGCTGGTTTCTTGGAGGGGTTGTCCCTCCCCACTATTGACCCTCAGACCCTTGAATCCCTTAGTTTGCCCTGGGCACATGAGGAAGTTGTGGCAGCTATTGAATCCTGCCCAGTAAACAAGGCCCCGGGCCCAGACGGATACCCCGCCAACTTCTATAAAACTTTTAAATCTACTCTTGCCCCGCTTTTAGTGTCAGTTTTCAACGAAGCCTCAGACTCCACATGCTTCCCGAAAGAGATGTTGGAGGCCCGTATAGTCACCATCCCTAAGGCGGGTAAATCTCCTGCTGTGGTCCAGAACTACCGCCCGATAGCACTCTTAAACACGGATCTTAAAATGTTCGCTAAGCTAGTCGCAAATAGGATATCCCCACTCCTATCCAATCTAATTAACCCTGACCAGGTAGGTTTTGTTCTTGGACGACAAGCATCTGATAACACACGGAGGGTTATCAATTTGATTGAACGCTGCCAAGCCCGGGACGAGCCTCTCTTGCTTCTCTCTTTAGATGCAGAAAAGGCTTTTGATAGGCTGCACTGGGACTATCTACGGGCTACCCTGGACTGCTTTGGATTTGCAGGCAGGATACTCGACTCCATATTGGCCCTGTACTCCTCCCCATCGGCCTCGGTGTTCACCAATGGTTGCAATTCATATACATTCAATATCACAAATGGGACCCGTCAGGGTTGCCCCCTTTCACCCCTCATTTTTGTACTGGCTATTGAGCCCTTGGCGGAGCGGATCAGGACACTAGACCCCATTGTTGGCCCTGTGGTGGAAGGGACGCACCATAAAATATGTCTTTTTGCTGACGATATCTTAGTATGCCTTAGCGACCCTGAATCGTCATTACCGCATTTACACTCTCTCTTAGACTCCTATGCAGCGATCTCCTATTATAAGCTAAATACCACCAAGACTGAGGCCCTTCCTCTGAACATGTCGGATGACGTTCTTAGGCGTCTAAAGTTGACCTACAAATACGCATGGCAACTCAGGTCACTTAAATACTTGGGTGTGCAAATCTCCAGAGGGCGAGATTTAATGGGATGTAACTATGACCCCCTTTTTAGAACATTTGAGCTATTTATTAAAGACTGGATGATGCAGGAGGTTTCATGGGTCGGACGAATAGCGGCTGCGAAGATGGTGCTCTTACCCAAACTAATGTACCTTTTCCGTACCATTCCTAGGACCTTCCCTAAAGATATTTGCAATAGATTTAACCGTTTACTATCAAACTATGTGTGGGGGGGCTCAAAACCGAGGATAGCAAAATCCACCCTAGTTGCGCGGAAGTGTGACGGGGGAGTGGCCTACCCAGATCTAGAGAGATACCATAATGCTTGTTTACTCGCTCAGGCCAGAGACTGGTTCACTCAAGACGCCCCAAAACCATGGGTGTCACTGGAACGGAGTGCTGTCTCCCCCTTCGCACTATCTGACTTGCTTTGGCTGCCTACAACTTCTATCCCTCTAGAAGGGGTGGAAAACTCGGCGGTCCAGGCAACGTTGTTAGCATGGAAAATCGTAGCTAAATCCCTCCCCACCGGAGCCCTTCCCTCCCCCCAATTGTCTCTCCACACCATAGCCACAATGATCCCAGACCTTCACCTACACCATTGGCGTGACAGAGGCCTAACCACCCTGAAGGATGTCCTGCAGGACGGTGTATTAGTCCCATTTTCCCTACTTCAGGAACAATTCCAGGTACCTAAACAAGATTTTCACAGATATCTGCAATTGAGGCATTGGCTTCAAAGTTTTTCTCCCAACCGAGTCCCCCATATTGGCCCCTCTAAATTGCTGATGTCACTCTTGTTGCCTGTCAGAAATAAAGGCGGTATCTCCAGATGGTACCAATATCTCGTGACTGAGGCCCGGCGTGGGGTATTCCCCTCACAGACCAAATGGGAAAAAGACCTCCCTGCGGTCTTCACCGAGGATATTTGGAAAACTATCTTTCAATCCTGCTTTAAAATCTCTAAATGTACAAATCACTGTGAAATGTATTACAAATTGGTTCATAGGGTGTACTTTACGCCGGAACGCTTACACAAGATTTGGCCTGAGGTCTCTGCCAGTTGCTGGAGAAACTGTGGAATGGTGGGGGATATTCTACACATTTTCTGGCTATGCCCAACAATCCGGTCACTGTGGAGAGATGTGTTTCTTTTCATGTCGCTAGTCCTGGGAGTATCCCTCACACCTGACCCCCTAATAGCACTATTTCATTACTACAGTGGTGAGATGTCTAACAACGACAGATATCTTTTAGGTCACATACTCATAGCAACTAAGGCCGCCATTGCCTCCAAATGGAAGTCGGCGGTCGTTCCCACGCTATTAATGATAGAACAAAAAGTTCATCAACACTATGTGTTTGAAACGTCGGAGGGCGGATTTCCCCCCGGGACTCCCAAGATGAGTAGGAAATGGGATAAGTGGTTCCTATATAGAGAAAAATCGGGCCAAAGTAGTTTATCCGGTACCATGATTGCCCCACCTGACCCTTCTGAGCTTAACTCCCCAAATCAAGATGGCCCCTAACTTAACTTAACTCAATTCATTACGGGTTTCAGATCTCCCCACTTTCATTATGTTTACACTCTGATTTTATTGCTATTCACAGATGTCCCTGATACCTAACCTTCCTTTCCCTTGTCTTAATTAGTTATGTTATGTTATGTACTTGTCTTCCCCCCTATTTCTGTTTTATTTTTTCATTTACAAATTCAATTGTACTTATAATTTGTACAAAATTTCAATAAAAATCTAATATTAAAAAAAAAAAAAATTACAGTGCCCAGGTGCCTTCACTTGTAGTAGATTATAAAAGGTGGAAATGGTGGGCGGCTGTAATAAAAGACTGCCAATGCACTCTTAAACATTGGCATTGTTGTGACAGGAGATAAAAAAATTAATTGACTTTTGAAGAACTGGAGTTCCACCTATCATTTCCACCTTTATATATGTACATTCACACAGAGACACATATATGTATACACACACTCTCCAATAATAGTATAAGCAGTGGGGTGCTCCGATAAGGACGAGCAGTCCAAAATACAAAAATGGGTAAGAATAAAAATGATTCCATTAAGTCACTCACCAATATAAAGCAGACTGTTTTAGAATATTTTAAAGTGCAAAAGAGAACATGGTCATATATATTGGTGAGTGCTTTAATGGGATAATTTTTACAACACCGCCAGACAGTGATTGGCCACCGGACATGGGCCCTCATTCCGAGTTGTTCGCTTGCAAGCGGATTTTAGCAGATTTGCTCATGCTAAGCCGCCGCCTACTGGGAGTGAATCTTAGCATCTTAAAATTGCGAACGATGTATTCGCAATATTGCGATTACACACCTCGTAGCAGTTTCTGAGTAGCTCCAGACTTACTCGGCATCTGCGATCAGTTCAGTGCTTGTCGTTCCTGGTTTGACGTCACAAACACACCCAGCGTTCGCCCAGACACTCCTCCGTTTCTCCGGCCACTCCTGCGTTTTTTCCGGAAACGGTAGCGTTTTTTCCCACACGCCCATAAAACGGCCTGTTTCCGCCCAGTTACACCCATTTCCTGTCAATCACATTACGATCGCCAGAACGATGAAAAAGCCGTGAGTAAAATTCCTAACTGCATAGCAAATTTACTTGGCGCAGTCGCAGTGCGGACATTGCGCATGCGCACTAAGCGGAAAATCGCTGCGATGCGAAGATTTTTACCGAGCGAACAACTCGGAATGAGGGCCATGATACAGCAGGTTGCTGGGTGAATGCACTCTCTCAGCTGCTGTGCTGCGTGCAACTACTTTGAGCGTGCGTCAACTTGCAGCGTGCAACAACTTGGCCGTCATTGGTAGATGGGGATAAAGCAATCTCCATCTAAAAAAAATTTAATTCTGGTCCATCTGCGTGCTTCACTGCCCCCTTTCCCCCATATGCAGCATAGGTACCATGATCACCCCCACCCCCAGCAGCACCCCCACGGCTCCATAGACAGCACAGGGACCAAGATCATCCCTTCCTGCAGCACCGCTACCCCTCCATAGACAGCACTATGATCATCAACCCCCCCCCCCCCCCCCCCAACAGCACCCCCCCTCCATAGACAGAACAGGCACCAAGATTGACCCTCCAGCAGCACCCTCTCCACCCCACACAGAGCAGGCACCAAAATCATCCTCCCCCCACCCTCACAGCATCACCAAGAACATCCTCTCCCCATAGATAGACCCCTATAGACAGACAGGCTAAGCACAGCCACACCATGATCATTCTTCACTGTGACGGCCCTCCTGAGCACCTGTACTCATGCTGCAGCATGAGTCAGTGCATCATTGCGGAATACTGGCGCCCGCCCGCAGCCCACCCCGGCATATTCAGAGACACATCACCTCCTCACTGCTGCTGAATTACTTAGTCAGCAGTGCCATGGCCGGGAGCGATTGAAGACATCAGCACTGTGCCGCTGGTGTCTTCAATCACTCCCGGCCAGGACACTGCTTACAAAGTAACTCAGCAGCAGCAGTGAGGAGGTGTCTCTGTGGCCCTGTGTATCTGTGATGCGTCTCTGTGCAACCGGCACAGCGCCGCTGAAATGTGACTCTCACCTGTCAGCCCCACCACTTGAGTTCAGCCTGAGAGGAGCTGCAGCTCGCGGCCAACAGCCAGCCTGCAATGCAATGGAGGCAGCTGCTGCAGCCACGCAAGGACACTGTGTGAGGCTGAGCTCCGGGCAGGTCTTCCGGGGGGGGGGGAGGAAATCGGGCAGGTTATGTGTGAAGGATCGGTGGCCAGGAGGGGGGGGGGGGGGGGGTTGTGCCTATTAGAGGAAAATGTTGTTTTGCAATCAACCTTGAATTAGGCCCACTGTGTACTAATAGAATAGGTAAGGAGGTAAGTGCAGGCTGTTCTCGGATACAGCCAACATGCGCTAGCTCGCCTCAACTGTATATGTGTTACATGCAAAGCAGCCTGTATTTTCCTTGTATTACATTATTAAATAGGATTAGCTCTCCTTGCATTATAACATGGCTCCTTGCATCATAACATACTTAGCTATTTTTAAGATCTCCTCTCCGGGAGAAGTCCGGAGAGGAGACACTGCAGGACACTTCAGGGTGCAGGGCTGGGCCGTCTCATCGCTCCCTCACCCCCATTGTGGCAGAATGCCGCGATTTGTGGGTCTGTGGGGAGGAGGCATAACGTAATTTAGCTCTGCCCCCTCTATACGGCGCCACAAATTCCAGGTATAATCTCCTCATCCTGCCCACTTCACTAGGAAGCGGATGGGATGCGGGAGATTCAGCAACTCTTCTGTGGGTGCGTGGTACTGCCCGAATAATCAGGATTTTCCCGCTACTTACGTGAGAGTACATGTGTTGTTTGCAACTTGTGTGGTAAGAACAGTGTGAACCCCTTCCTATAACAGAATCAGCACAATAATAATAGTTACCAACATAATAATAGTTACCATCGTAGGCAAGCGCCAGAATGTCCTGGCATCCAGGGTTTGCAGGGACCTATAATGCCACATAATAAAAATCTGTAAAACGAAGCACAGAAAAATGGAAAAAAGGAGACTTATGCTAGACTTACCATGGCTAAAACTCTTTCTGCAAGGTATATTGGTTCCACAGGGAAACATCGGGGTGTAGAGATGGATCTTGATCCAGGCACCAACAGGCTACAGCTTTAGACTGTCCCAGGAGGCCTCCTCCTTAACCTGAGAGTAGGCCCCCTCTATAACCCCGCCTCCAGGCACTGTGAGCTCAGTCCAATGCAGGAGCAGGTAAAAGAGAAGGTGGATGTTAGTCACATAGAACCACGTTCTCATGACAGGAGAAGGGACCAGCAGCTAATGCCATACAAACCCATAGAAGCTAGATGCGTCAGGGTGGGCGCCCTGTGGAACCAATGTACCTTGCAGAAAGAGATTTAACCATGGTAAGTCTACCATAAATCTCCTTTTCTGCAGCAGGGTAAATTGGTTTCCACAGGGAAACATCTGGGATGTCCTAAAGCAGTTCCTCATGGGAGGGGACACGCCATAGTGGGTATGAGAACCCTTACTACATCCAAAGACCGCTCTTTGGAGGACAAATCAGAAGAGATAAAGGCCGGAACCACAATCTCTTGGGTAAGGTGAAAAGATGACACCACCTTAGGCAAATAACCAGGGTGAGTTCTAAGAACTGCCCGGTCACAGTGAAATATCAGAAAAGGTGGACGAGAGGACAAAGCCTAGGTCTGACACCCTCCTAGCAGAGGCAATAGCCAGTAGGAACAAGACCTTGAGCGTGAGCCATTTAAGGTCCACTGACTCAAGAGGTTCAAATGGAGACTCTTGCAGGGCATTCCAGAAAACAGACAGATACTATGGAGCCACAGGAGGGACATAGGGTGGCTGAATCCGTAAAACACCCTGAGTGAAAGTATGAACGTCAGGAATAGATGCAATTTTTCTCTGAAACCACACCGACAAGGCAGAGATATGAATCTTGAGGGGGACCAGACGAAGGCCTAAGTCCAGGCCTTCTTGCAGAAAAGCCAGAAGTCTGGAAGTTCTGAATTTGTATGCATCGTAATTCTTAGCAGCACACCAGGTGAAGTAATAATTGCAGACCCTGTAATAAATCCGCACAGATGCTGGTTTGCGGGCCTTCAGCATAGTTTGGATAACCGCCTCGGAGAAACCTTTGGCCTTCAGGAGTGATGCTTCAAGAGCCACGCTGTCAAAGCCAGTCTGGCCAGGTCCGGGTAGACACAAGGGCCCTGAATGAGGAGGTCTGGGTGTTGAGGAAGTAGAGGAGGACGCTCTATCAATAGACCTTGCAGGTCTAAGAACCAATGCCTTCTGGGCCACGCTGGAGCTACTAGAAGTAGTATTCATCCTTCTTGTTTGAACTTCCACAGCACTCTGGGCAGGAGAGACACTGGAGGGAACACGTAGCACAGCCGAAAGTTCCATGGAATTGCCAGTGCATCCACGAACGCTGCTTGAGGATCCCTGGTCCTTGATCCGAAGATTGGAACTTTGTGATTGTGTCGAGACGCCATCAGATCTACATCTGGTAGGCCCCACTTGTCCACTAGGAGTTGAAAGACTTCCTGATGAAGACTCCACTCTCCGGCGTGCACATCCTGACGACTGTGGAAATCCGCTTCCCAGTTGAGGACTCCCGGAATGAACACTGTCGATATTGCTGGCAGATGACGTTCCGCCCAACGAAGGATTTTTGACACTTCCATCATTGCCATGTGGCTTCGAGTGCCTCCTTGATGGTTTATGTATGCCACCGTGGTGGTGTTGTCTGACTGTACTTGAACAGGCCTGTTCTGTACCAGAGGCAGGGTGAGAGACAAACAGTTGAACACTGCCCGCAATTCCAGAATGTTTATCGGGAGGAGTAATTCCTCCTTGGTCCACCGACCCTGGAAAGAGTGTTGCTCCAACACCGTGCCCCAACCCCTCCGACTGGCATCCGTAGATCCAGAAGGGATGGCCCCTGCTCAACTGCTGGTCCTGTAGCCACCAGGTCAGCGACAGATGGACCTCCAGAGTCAAGAAGATCATGTGAGACCTGATCCGATGAGGTAGGCCATCCCACTTGGAAAGGATTAACCTCTGCAGAGGGCGGAAATGAAATTAAGCGTACTCTACCATGTCGAAAGCCGACACCATTAGGCCTAGTGTCACTGACCTGGGTTGGGGATGTTGTGGACTCGGGGGTTCTTCCGATGGTCGGGAAAAGGGACCACAGGTGGGTCGGAGCAGGGATGGTCGGATATAGGATTTCCTCATACAAGACTCTAATAGTTAGGTTTGGTAAAAGAATGCTGAGGAACTTTATTAAGGGAAAGGAGCAATACAGCGGCACATGAAAGAACGTGAACTTGTAGGCAATGTCAAAAAGTTACTGAAGAATTCATGAGCAATGATGGACACTGAAGAATTTGTGAGTGATGTTTAAAGACACTGATGAATGAAGAACTTGTGTGCGATGGTAAATGACACTGAAAAATTGGTGAACGATGTTTTAAAGACACTGATGAATGAAGAACTTGTGAGCGATGGTAAATGACATTGAAGAATTGGTGAGCAATGTTTAAAGACACTGATGAATGAAGAACTTGTGAGCGATGGTAAAATGACACTGAAGAATTGGTGAGCGGTGTTTAAGGACACTGATGAATGAAGAACTTGTGAGCGATGATAAATGACACTGAAGAATTGGTGAGCGATGTTTAAGGACACTGATGAATGAAGAACTTGTGAGCGATGGTAAATGACACTGAACGCTGGAAGCACTAAGGTTGGTTCGGCCCGCAGGCCTTGCTGAATCCAGGGAGCGCTGGTAACTGCACTGCAGAGGAACACACTAGTTGCTCGGATCACTGGAGGCTGTGCTGCAGGAAGGCACCCTGAATGCTAGATGCACTGGAGTATAGCTGCTGGGAAACACACTGCGTACGGGAGCTCTGGCATCCACTTCAGAAAAGAGACGATACTCAGGCACCGAGGCTTTGTCCGGCGTCTGACTTTGAATCTCCCGCCTCCGCTGGATTGGCGGAACAGTCTGATGACGTCACCTGCTCCCCGCCTACGTGATGCCGGGTGTCATGGCGGTGCCCCTGCCCCGGAGAACCGCCGGGAGCCGCGCCAGCCAGACGCCGGAGCCCGTGGACCACCGAAGGCCACAACACAGACCAGCAAGCACGCAGGGGTAAGCGCGACGAACGCCGCCTCTGGCGTGTGACATCTAGTACTTACATCGCTGAGTGTATCGACACTCTTGGGTGAGAGAGGATGTATCTGATCCTGTCCTGAAGCTTCAGGACCTTCTGTGGAGACAGAAACAGCCATTGACTGTGTGTCCCCAGCAGTGCCCCCATGTGCACCATGCTTTGAGCTGAGACCAGCGAGGACTTCTTCCTCTTGATGAGCCACCCGTGGGCTTGTAGGAAGTTTACAGTCAGTTGCAGATGACTGAGGAGTACATCGGGGGAGTTTGCCAGAATCAGCAAGTCGTCCAGATATGGCAACAGAGATGAGCAGTCATCACGGCCATAACCTTGGTGAAGATCCGAGGAGCCAAGGCCAGTCCAAATGGCAGAGCCTGGAACTGACCGCAGATATTGCTGATGCGATATGGCAATATGTATATGCAGGTAAGCATCTTGTATATCCAGGGATACCATATAGTCTCCGGGTTCCATGGCCAGTACAATTGAGCATAGTGTTTCCATACAGAACTTGGACACTCTCACAAACTTGTACAGTGATTTGAGGTTGAGTATAGGTCAGAAAGACCCAATGGGTTTCGGTACTAGAAACAGTGTCCACCACTCCTGTCTATAGGAGGGAACGCACAACCAATTGTAGAGCTTGCGCCTTTAACGGACCCGAAGGGATAACCGTGGTGCAAAACTGGCGAGGGGGACGCCTCTTGAAAGAGACTGCATACACGTGAGAGACAACTTCTCGCACCCAAGCATCTGAAGTGATCTGTAACCAGACCTGGGTGAATCGCAGAAGTTGGCCTCCCACCCTGAGGTCCCCCAGGGGGAGGCCCGCCCTGTCATGCGGCAGGCTTCTCATGTCTAGAAGCAGGCTGACTGGCTGCCCAAGATTGTTTTGCCTTGGGCTCTGTGGTTTTGGAAGCACGAGATTGTCTCGGGTATGTCTGACCTTTTGCTTTCCCTTGAGGTCGAAAGGAGCGAAAAGTGGTACCTTTTGCCTTCTGTGTCGAAGGATTAGTATTAGGGAGAAAAGAAGTATTAGCAGCCGCTAAGTCAGCCACAATTTTATTGAGGTCTTTCCCAAATAAGATGTCTCCTTTAAAAGGTAGTACCTCCAAGTTCTTTTTGGAGTCCAGGTCCACCTTCCATGACCTCAACCACAGAATACGGCGAGCCAGGATGAACGTAGTTAGAAACATAGAAACATAGAATTTGTCAGCCGATAAGAAGCACTTGGCCCATCTAGTCTGCCCCTTTTTTTTTTTTTTTATATTATTTTTATCTCTAACCTTATTTGATCCTTATCTCTTTGTAAGGATATCCTTAGGTCTATCCCATGCATGTTTAAATTGCTCTACTGTCTTAGCCTCTACCACCTCTGATTGGAGGCTATTCCACTTGTCCACTACCCTTTCTGTGAAATAATTTTTCCGCAAATTTCCCCTGAACCTCCCCCCCTCCAGTCTCAGTGCATGTCCTCGTGTCCTATTGCTTCTCTTCAGTTGGAGAATGTTTCCCTCCTGGACTTTGTTAAAACCCTTGATATATTTGAAAGTTTCTATCATGCCCCCCCTTTCCCTTCTCTGCTCCAAACTATACATATTGAGATTTCTTAGTCTTTCTGGGTATGTTTTGTGATGTAGGCCATGTACCATTTTAGTTGCCCTCCTTTGTACAGTTTCTAATGTATTAATATCCTTTTGAAGATATGGCCTCCAGAACTGAATACAGTATTCTAGATGAGGCCGTACCAATGACCTATACAGTGGCATTATTACTTCTTTCTTTCTGCTGCTGATTCCTCTCCCAATGCAGCCAAGCATCTGACTAGCCTTCCTCATTGCCTTGTTACATTGCTTACCTGCCTTTAAGTCATCTGAAATAGTGACTCCTAGATCTCTTTCCTCCTCAGTAGTTTCCAGTATAGTGCCATTAATACTGTATTTAGCTTTAGGATTTTTGAGATCCAAGTGCATGATTTTGCATTTTTTGGCATTAAACTGTAATTGCCAGACTCTTGACCATTCCTCTAGTCTACCTAGATCCTCAATCATTTGTTTTACTCCTGCCATTTGCTGCCTTGGCTGCCAATACACCTGCCTCAGAGGACGCCTCCTGTATGTAATAGGCGGCGGTGGTAATATGAGACAGGAATTGTCTGGCATTGTCAGATATATCCGGGGGCAACTCATCCTCTAATGCCTGAACCCATGCTTCAATACCTTTTGCAGCCCAGGAGGCTGCTATAGTGGGTCTATGTACAGCACCTGTAAGGGAGTAAATAGACTTCAGGCATCCCTCCACACACTTATCTGTCTGTCAGTTCCTTCAGTGAGGTGACGGTGGTGACAGGCAGAGTAGATGACACCACCAAACGAGTGACATGGGAACCCACCGGCGGTGAATTTTCCCACTTGTTACACAACTTTGCAGGGAGAGGATAGCAAGCTACCATCCTTTTAGACAGGGAGAATTTATTTCCTTAAGTAATCCAGGGTTCTCGTCATATGTTCACTAAATGGTCAGAATGCGGTAATAATGTATTAGTTACCTTCTGACGTTTAATCTTATCAGGTTTCTTAGACACCGTAGTGGAATCCTCATCATTATCTGATATTTGCAGGATCTGCTTAATAGCAACCACTAGGTCAGGGACATCAACCTGTGTTGTAGATTCCTCGTCAGAAGCAGCTGTGTCAGTGTCTGACGGGACAGTATACTCCCCATCGTCATCAGAAGAATCTTCTGAGAGATTAGTGGATTGTGAGGAGGAAGTAGCCCGCTTAGATGACCCCGTGACACGAGAGTGACTTGGGGCAGTCTTATGTCTAACCAGATTGATTCAATTGCTGCAACTGGGTAGACAAATTATCCACCCACAGCAGGTTTACCATAGGGACAATATGTGGCTGTAATGGCACAGGAGGTCCCATATTGGGCGTAAGGCATGTCACAAGCGTATTTAACATAGATGAGAACGCCGCCCCAAGGTGGCTCCTTATTGGTTACAGGAGCCGCGGACTGACTGGGAGATGTATGGCACGTAGTACACAGACCCTCATACAAAACTTCCCCCTCAGGCAAATCCTTGGCGCATGCGCTGCATGATGCAGGAGCGTTCTCAGATTTCCCGCCTTTTTTGTTAGACATTTTCAGATATGCAACAGCAGAGCGTATTAGTATGATACAGACAGAGTACAATACCTGCGAATAAATCCCCTAGTATGTGACAGTGTACACAGTACACAACACCAGCGAATAAATCCGGTACCATGTGACTGCGTACACAGTACACAACACCAGCGAATAAATCCTGTATTCTGTGAGTACACAGTAGAATACACTTAATGGTAAATCCTGTGAAGCACTATATATGTGACCCAGACGCACCTAGTACCTTAGGGTACAGAATACACTGATAGCTAAAGCTGGGATACAGTGAAAGTGAAATCCACACCGCAGATACAGGGACACACAGTCACAGTGACAATGCAGATAATTATTTTAGCAAGACAATAAAACTGCACTGTACTAGTGTGTGTGTGTGTGTGTGTGTGTATGTATATATATATATATATATATATATATATATATATATACACACACACACACACACACACAGCTCAAAAAAATAAAAGGAACACATAAACAACACAATGTAACTCCAAGTCAATCACACTTCTGTGAAATCAAACTGTCCACTTAGGAAGCAACACTGATTGACAATCAATTTCACATGCTGTTGTGCAAATGGAATAGACAACAGGTGGAAATTATAGGCAATTGGCAAGACACCCCCAATAAAGGAGTTGTTCTGCAGGTGGTGACCACAGACCACTTCTCAGCTCCAATGCTTTCTGGCTGATGTTTTGGTCACTTTTGAAAGCTGGCGGTGCTTTCACTCTAGTGGTAGCATGAGACGGAGTCTACAACCCACACAAGTGGCTCGGGTAGTGCAGCTCATCCAGGATGGAACATCAATGCGAGCTGTGGCAAGAAGGTTTGCTTCGTCTGTCAGCGTAGTGTCCAGAGCATGGAGGCGCTACCAGGAGACAGGCCAGTACATCAGGAGACGTGGAGGAGGCCGTAGGAGGGCAACAACCCAGCAGCAGGACCGCTACCCCTGCCTTTGTGCAAGGAAGAACAGGAGGAGCACTGCCAGAGCCCAGCAAAATGACCTCCAGCAAGCCACAAATGTGCATGTGTCTACTCAAACGATCAGAAACAGACTCCATGAGGGTGGTATGAGGGCCCGACGTCCACAGGTGGGGGTTGTGCTTACAGCCCAACACCGTGCAGGACGTTTGGCATTTGCCAGAGAACACCAAGATTGGCAAATTCGCCACTGGCGCCCTGTGCTCTTCACAGATGAAAGCAGGTTCTCACTGAGCACATGTGACAGACGTGACAGAGTCTGGAGACGCCAAGTAGAACGTTCTGCTGCCTGCAACATCCTCCAGCATGACCGGTTTGGCAGTGGGTCAGTAATGGTGTGGGGTGGCATTTCTTTGGGGCGCCGCACAGCCCTCCTTGTGCTCGCCAGAGGTAGCCTGACTGCCATTAGGTACCGAGATGAGATCCTCAGACCATATGCTGGTGAGACCATATGCATATGGTGAGACCATGTGCTGTTGGCCCTGGGTTCCTCCTAATGAAAGACAATGCTATACCTCATGTGGCTGGAGTGTGTCAGCAGTTCCTGCAAGACGAAGGCATTGATGCTATGGATTGGCCCGCCTGTTCACCAGACCTGAATCCAATTGAGCACATCTGGGACATCATGTCTCGCTCCATGCACCACAGACTGTCCAGGAGTTGGCGGATGCTTTAGTCCAGGTCTGGGAGGAGATTCCTCAGGAGACCATCCGCCACCTCATCAGGAGCATGCCCAGGCGTTGTAGGGAGGTCATAAAGGCACGTGGAGGCCACACGCACTACTGAGCCTCATTTTGACTTGTTTTAAGGACATTACATCAAAGTTGGATCAGCCTGTAGTGTGTTTTTCCACTTTAATTTTGAGTGTGACTCCAAATCCAGACCTCCATGGGTTAATAAATTTGATTTCCATTGATAATTTGTGTGTAATTTTGTTGTCAGCACATTCAACTATGTAAAGAACAAAGTATTTAATAAGAATATTTCATTCATTCAGATCTAGGATGTGTTATTTTAGTGTTCCCTTTATTTTTTTGAGCAGTGTGTATATATATATATATATATGTATATATATATATATATATATATATATATATATATATATATAAAAATAACAAAGTGCGGTCTGAGACTGGATGTATATATCAGAATACTCGTACAATTTATTCTGGCACAGGTACACTTGTTCTTAACTAATAGGCCCTACACACTGGCCGATTTTCTGAAAGATATGAACGATCCCGTTCATAAATGAACGAGAACTCGTTCATATCTTTCAGTGTGGAGACTCCAGCGATGAACGATGCGCTGCCTCGCTGGTCTCCCGTCGGCTGTGCACGCAGGCCAATATGGACGATCTCGTCCATATTTGCCTGCACTTCAATGCAGCCGCGTGACGGGGGGAGTGAAGAAACTTCACTCCCCCCGTCACTGCTCCGCCGCCGCCGGGTCGGCCACCTCGGCGGCGCATCGTAAAATGAGTAGGGCCCCTACCGCTGTCTTTGTATCGACATGTAGAATACTTAAGTGTCTGTAAAATCACAGCACTGATGTACAGGTGGATTTACAGGGGAGACCTTGACCTGCAGTCCCAGAGACTGGTCGCAGCTCAGATTAGAAGATGGCACCCAGCGTCTCAGTCAGGAAGTGAGGGAGAGTGTGAGGCAGCTCCAGGGTGGGAACACCAGCAGTAGATGGTGCCCTGAGCCGGGGGAGGGGCTACAGGTCAAGCGCCGTCTCCCCTATGCTGGTCTTCACCACCTGGTACTATGGAGTCTTATTAAAGTGGGCATTAGTACACCCAACCTGTAAACCTATGCCCTGGTGGATATAGTGGGGTCCCTGCTCGGTGACAGTGTCCACGCCAGCGTCACAGTCCATCTCCCTAGACTGTGATCGGAACGCGATTTAATGGTGGGTGCCACCTGGGGGACCGTCTTACCTCCTCCCTTTGTAGCAGCCACGCGAACCAGGAGAGCGCTGCAACCGTGTGCCCAATGCCGGAGCATCCCCGCTGCAAGTACCCGGGAACTGAGCCAGCGGGAGTATGCAATGCTACTGGGGAGGTGACGGAGCCGCAACACAGAATGTCACTCTTACATATAAGTGCTGCAGCCCTTGAAGTCTTCTAATAAAAAGCTTTTTCAGGGATGCCCTGTGCAACCCCCCTGTTAAGTGACCTGCTCTGCAGGGCACCAACTCGAAACTGAGCTCACAGTGCCTGGAGGCGGGGTTATAGAGGAGGCCCCAATGCATCCTGGGACAGTCTAAAGCTTTAGCCTGTTTGTTCCTGGATCAAGATCCATCTCTACACCCCGATGTTTCCCTGTAGAACCCAATGTACCCTGCTGCAGAACAAATATTTATTTAGATAAAGACTCCCCCAATCCATTGTTTGCCATCCTGTTATCTAACTCCACGGGGATCCACTACTTTCTTGCAGCTTCTTTTTTGTTTCAACTTTTACTTATGGCAGAGCCAGATTAAGGTTCAGGGGGCCTGGGACACTTAAAACAAGGAGCCTCTATGGTCTAAAATATACTTGCAAATAGTTATTCATAGGAGGGATGCCACTGTTTACTGACTGGGGCGAGGCCTGACCCCAATCCTCATGGCATAATATGGTAAATCATGGGTCTATGAAGATGGGGTGGGCTAAAATGATGCGGTTCTTATAAAATAGTCATATTGACCCTGCCCACTAAGCAAATAGAAGCCACGATTCAGAGCATTATGCTTCCCGTCCCCTCTATTTCAGTAGGAAATGCGCAGGATTTGGGAGAGTCAACTACACTTCTAGGAGACTGAGAGACTACCCAAAAATTCCAGGTACGTAGGTAAGTACTGTATGGCCTCAAATTAACAGTATAGTTATAATTCACAAACAAGTGAAAGAGTGAGAAAGTATTACTAGTAGGTAAATATTAAATAAGCTGTCACAAGAATTCCATCACAAACATTTATGTAACACATATTTAAATATAATCGTGCAAAAGTAATATTTTTGAAGTATCTAAAACAGGATTTATATACCTGCCGGTAAATCCTTTTCTCGTAGTCCGTAGAGGATGCTGGGGTGCATTTAGTACCATGGGGTATAGATGGATCCTTGGGAGCCTTCTGCACTTTAAGACTTTAAATGTGTGGGCTGGCTCTTCCCTCTATGCCCATCCTCCAGACCTCAGTATAGAAACTGTGCCCGAGGAGACGGACAACTTCGAGAGAAGGATATTACACAGATAGTGGTGAGATTCACACCAGCTCACACAAAATGAATAACCATGCCAATCAACATGTAACATAACCAAACATGCCAACGAACATGAATCCAATACAGCAACTGCTGAACCATTACAAGAAACAATGCAGGAAAAAGGAGCACTGGGCAGGCTCCCAGCATCCTCTACGGACTACGAGAAAAGGATTTACCGGTAGGTATATAAATCCTGTTTTCTCTAATGTCCTAGAGGATGCTGGGGTCCATTTAATACCATGGGGATATACCAAAGCTCCCAGTACGGGCGGGAGAGTGCGGATGTTCCTGCAGAACTGATTGACCAAACTGAAGGTCATCAGAGGCCAAGGTATCAAACTTGTAAAACTTTGCAAACGTGTTAGACCCTGACCAAGTTGCAGCTCGGCAAAGTTGAATAGCCGAGACACCCCGGGCAGCCGCCCAGGAAGAACCCACCTTACGAGTAGAGTGGGCTGTAACAGAAGTAGGAACCGGCAAGCCTGCCGTAGAATAAGCATGCTGAATCGTACATCTGATCCAGTGAGCAATAGTCTGCTTAGAAGCAGGACACCCAAACTTATTGGGATCATAAAGAACGAACAATGCTTCCGTTTTCCTGAGATGAGCAGTTCTTGTCACATATATCTTCAAAGCCCAGACCACATCCAGAGACTTTGAAAAAACTGAGGTGTCAGTAGCCACTGGCACCACTATCGGTTGGTTGATATGGAAAGCCGACACAACCTTTGGAAGAAAATGCTGACGAGTTCGAAGTTCAGCCCTATCTTCATCAAAGATCAAATAGGGACTCTTATGAGACAAGGCCCCCAACTCAGACACCCGCCGTGCAGAAGCCAGGGCGAACAGCGTGACCACCTTCCATGTAAGAAACTTTAAATCTGCCTCCTGTAAAGGTTAGAACCACTCCGATTGCAAGAACTGCAACACCACATTAAGATCCCATGGTGCCGTAGGAGGCACAAAGGGTGGTTGGATGTGCAGAACCCATTTCAAGAATGTCTGAACCTCAGGTATAGCAGCCAATTGTTTCTGGAAGAAAATGGACAAGGACGAAATCTGGACCTTGATAGAACCTGAGAAGTTCGATAGACTTCTTGGAAAGCAGCCACTAACCCCTATTGCACACTGTAACTGAAGCCGCTGCGGCCGCTGTAATAAATCCTTTACCTACGTACTCTGTCCCCAGTTAGCGTACACAGTCCCGTACTGTGCACGCACTTTGCGTACACACGCCGGAATAGCCGTGCAGCTTACACTCAGTGCATACACACAGACCGACACGCTAAGAGCACGAAGCAGCTCTAGGTGTGGCAATTACACTATACAAACGCTCAACAGAAACTGAATGCGACACCAGTATTTGATTGTATGTTGTGGTCCAAAGCAGCAACAAGTAATTAATATATTTGTAAAAGGGGATTACAATAAGTTAAAATATAAATGGTACAACACAATACAATTCAATCACAGAGAGAGAGTCACACCCAATGATACGTACGCTTTGTCGCTTGCGCTACCCGGATCCGGTCCCCAGCCGTCTGGCGAGACGACCTATGAGTCTTTAAAAAGCAGAGAGAGAGAGTGACCGGCCCAGGTGCAAGGTTTATATACCCTTGCCCAAAATACAATACAATGGGGTTGTATGCTCTCCACTGATTGGTTGGAGGGATGGTCGTTTACAGTACAGGAGAGGTCATTGGTCGGTTTAAAGAGATGGGCGATGCCTTGATCCAGGGGTGTGTACTGCTGGTCAGCTCTGGATTCCCACCGCATACCAAGTACATAATAAACACAAATATACCTTTAATCTGCCTTTGCGAATAACTATTCGGAACGACATGCGATCTTCTCCAAACCAACACCGGATTATTACTCATAATTATCCGAACACGTAGATACCATGCATGATGCTCTAATCAGTTACTGTCCCCTCGCATACTGTAAAGGTGTATAATTCCCTTGTTGTGCCTTGCAAATAAGTAAAAGTTGCATGAGGGGAAAGGGGAGACTATGTGCAATGTGTGCATCAAGTTTGGGAAACATGCAATGTGTGACAGATATTTCCATGTTCATTAGGTTACCCTGTCATGCTATTTCCAAGCAACATGATCCTACACATGAAATGACCAACCATTCTCAAGATACACACAAATATATATATATATATATATATATATATATATATATTTGGAAGGGGGGAATAGGGGTATCAGCGACTTACAATGTCTAATAAAAATAGCTATGAATTATATAGCGGGATACGGTTTCCAAAAAAGGTAACAAAATATTTATTTATACAGTTTAGAATATGACAATGGGATAAAAAAAGTAGGTAAAAAGCTGGATAATAAGAACAATAAAAAATACTAAAAAATATAGATAAAATAATGCAGTTAAGCTAGAACCCTAAATCACATAAAATCAGTAAAAACAATTTTCTACTGATAAAAATATTTAAGGATAAGAAAATGATGCTTATCAGTAGAAAATTGTTTTTACTGATTTTATGTGATTTAGGGTTCTAGCTTAACTGCATTATTTTATCTATATTTTTTAGTATTTTTTATTGTTCTTATTATCCAGCTTTTTACCTACTTTTTTATCCCATTGTCATATTCTAAACTGTATAAATAAATATTTTGTTACCTTTTTTGGAAACCGTATCCCGCTATATTCTTCATAGCTATTTTTATTAGACATTGTAAGTCGCTGATACCCCTATTCCCCCCTTCCACATCTTAACTCTAAAGGCAGCTGATCACTGCCGAATATTTAGGCGTTAGCTGACACCTTACATTTTTAAAGGAGTGTCTTTAATTACTGTATTATCTTTTTATAAATATCTGTTCACACACACCTGTGGCGCCGTACCCCCACTACCCAATATATATATATTTGTTTCCCTGCTTATTATATCTATCTTTCAAAGGTTTTCTAGACTGCAGGCTGCCAGTAGTTAATAATTTGCAACCACAAGCTGGTGTGTATCTATTGGGATATTTGTCTCCCATTGTTCTGGCCCCCACCAAACGATGTCTTGTTTGGTTTGTGTTTGTCTTTCTTCACAGACCAGGGGGTCTGTTCAAACATTGGAGTGAACAAGACATTGTTTTGGAAGGATGTGCATGTTTGGTTAGATTAGTGTGTATGTGAACAGTGACTCGACACAGGCTGGGTCATGTGGCATGTGTCTGTATTAATTTCCATTGCAAGTAAGAATCTTTCTGTAATTGCTCATACCACGCCCGTACGCACACTCCCATGGGAGGCGATTGTACGCAATTTGCGAGTATGCTGCACGCACGCCAGACTAAGTACATATATGGATGCCATCTGTGTGGTGTTTGCATGTGGTGTGTGTATTGCAATATTTTCCGACTTCGACAAACCCAAACGTAAGCCTACATTCACACCAGCTTGGAGAAAAAGAAGAAAACGACCAAGTTGAAATTCCACGGTAGGAAACTTCTTGGATTCACACCAAGACAAATATTTCCTCCAAATGTGATGGTAATGCTTAGACGTTACTTCCTTCCTAGCCTGGATAAGTGTGGGAATTACCTTGTTTGTAATGCCCTTACGAGCTAGGATCTGGCGTTCAACCACCATGCCGTCAAACGTAGCCACGGTAAGTCTTGATAAACAAACGGCCCCTGCAGAAGCAGGTCCTCGCGAAGAGGAAGAGGCAGAGACTCTTCTAGAAGCAACTCCAGAAGATCCGGATACCAAGCTCTCCTTGGCCAGTCTGGGGCAATGAGGATCGCCTGAACTCTTGCTCTCTATCAGTTTTCAAATTTTTGGAATTAGTGGAAGTGGAGGGAACACATACACTGACTGGAACACCCAGGGAGTTACCAGGGCATTCACTGCCACAGCTTGTGGGTCTCTCGACCTGGAACAATACCTCCGAAGCTTCGTGTTGAGACGAGATGCCATCATGTCTATCTGAGGAACGCCCCAAAAGCTTGTTACCTCTGTGAACACCTCCTGATGGAGGCCCCATTCTCCTGGATGGAGATTGTGTCTGCTGAGGAAGTCTGCTTCCCAGTTGTCCACTCCCGGAATGAAGATTGCTGACAATGCTTTTGCATGTTTTCTGCCCAGAGGAGTATCCTTGTCACCTCTGCCATTGCCGCTCTGCTTTTCGTTCCGCCTTGACGGTTTATGTAAGCCACCGCTGTTACATTGTCCGACTGGACCTGAGTTGCTTGATCTTGCAGAAGATGCGCCGCTTGTAGAAGGCCGTTGTAAATGGCTCTCAACTCCAGAATGTTTATGTGAAGAATTTCTTCTTGACTTGACCATCTTCCTTGGAAGCTTTCTCCTTGCGTGACTGCTCCCCAACCTCGGAGACTTGCATCTGTGGTCAACATGATCCAGTTCTGTATCCCGAACCCGAGTCCCTCGAGTAGGTGAGGTCTTTGCAGCCACTAAAGGAGCAGAATTCTGGCTTTTGGCGACAGGCTTTTCTGGTGATGCATGTGTAGATGTGAGCCGGACCACTTGTCCAGTAGATCTAACTGGAAGAACCTGGCATGGAACCGACCGAATTGTAGAGCTTCGTACGAGGCTACCATCTTTCCCAGCAGCCGGATGCATTGAAGAACCGATACCCGGTGTGGTTTGATAACTTCCTGGACCATTGACTGTATTTCCAAAGCTTTCTCCTCGGGGAGAAAAATTCTCTGGACCTCTGTGTCCAATATCATCCCTAGGAATGATAATCTTCTTGTCGGTTCCAACTGTGATTTTGGAAAATTCAGAATCCAGCCGTGTTCCTGAATCAATTTCAGGGATATTGCAACGTTCTGCAATAACTTCTCCCTGGAGTTCGCCTTTATCAGCAGATCGTCCAGGTACGGAATTATGTTGACACCTTTCTTGCGAAGGAGAACCATAATTTCCGCCATCACCTTGGTGTATATTCTCGGTGCTGTGGAGAGACCGAATGGTAACGTCTGGAACTGGTAGTGACAGTCCTGAACAGCAAACTGCAGGTATGCCTGATGTGGAGGCCAGATGGGAACATGCAAGTATGCATCCTTGATGTCTACAGACACTATGAATTCCCTTGCCTCCAAACTGGAGACCACCGCTCTTAGAGACTCCATCTTGAATTTGAATTTCTTTAGAAAGGGATTCAACGATTTGAGGTTTAAAATCGGTCTTACTGAGCCGTCCGGCTTTGGTACTACAAATAGGCTGGAATAAAATCCTCTTCCCTGTTGTAATACTGGGACAGGGGCAATCACGCTTTCCTGAACCAATTTCTGAATTGCTTTCAGCACCTTTTCTCTTTCTGATATGGAAACTGGCAACGATGATTTGAAAAATCTGCAAGAGGGAAGCTCCTGAAACTCCAGCTTGTGACCCTGAGCCACAATCTCCAGCACCCAGGGGTCCAGGTCCGATAGGGCCCAAATTTGACTGTAGAGTTTCAGACGTGCTCCCACCTGAGTGGTCTCCTGAAGGGGAGCCCCAGCGTCATGCTGAGGATTTTGAGGAAACAGAGGCTGTCTTCTGTTCCTGAGACCCTGCAGCTGCTGCAGGCTTCCTACCCCTTCCACGGGCTCTTCCCGCGAACAAGGGGGTTCCTCTGGTCCTCCTCGACTTGGCGGCCCGAAAGGACTGCATTGGAGGAGCAGAGTAAGGTTTTCTTGCAGGTGGTGCTGCGGAAGGAAGAAAAGCTGACTTAACCGAAGTAGCCGTTGAAATCCACGCATCCAGTGCGTTCCCAAGTAGCACCTCACCAGTGAAAGGGAGGGTCTCTATACTCTTTTTGGATTCAGCGTCTGCGTTCCATTGGCGCATCCAGAGACCTCTGCGAACCGATACTGCCATCGAGGAAATTCTAGTATTCAACAATCCAATGTCCTTCATGGCTTCCACCACGAATCCCGCCGAATCCTTTATGTGACCTAGAATTAAGACAACATTATCCCTATCAATTGTATCTAGCTCCTCTAGTAAATTGTCAGACCACTTTACAATAGCGTTAGCCACCCATGTACACGCAATAGTGGGCCTAAGGGCAGCACCAGTGGCCATATACAGGGACTTAGGTGTCGTCTCTATCTTGCGGTCAGCCGTCTCTTTTAATGAAGCCGATCCAGGGACAGGCAAAGTAATCTTCTTTGATAACCTGGACACAGAAGTGTCAACTATGGGAGTGGTCTCCCATTTCTTTCTGTCCTCTTCAGGAAAGGGATACACCAAACGAATCCTCCTTGGAATCTGGAATCTTTTCTCTGGGTTGGACCAGGATTTCTCAAATAATGAGTTCAGTTCCTTAAGGCCCATATAGACGGGCTGATGCGGGAGAGATGTGTGCTGAGCGAACCGCTCAGCACACATCTCTCCCGCCGCTCAGCACAGCGCGATCTGTGCTGAGCGTGTGGGGGGAGACGGGGGGGGGGGCGCTCACTTCACCCAGCGGGTGAAGTGAGCGACCCGCTAGATTGGCCTGCATGCAGGCCAATCAAGCAGCAGCGATAGCGATGCGCGGGGCTGCGCATCACTATCGCTGAGGGGGCTACACACGGAGCGATAATGCTCAAATTCTAAGCAATCTAGTCAGATTGCTTAGAATATCGCTCCGTGAGTACACCCCTTTCGAGACAGGAAAAGTTACTAAGGAGTTCTTATGTAAATTAAAATAAGCCTTTTCCTCTTGCACAGGTGTTGTATCAGTAATCTCTAACAGGCTTTTATCATACACTGAATACTTTGCCATTTTAGCGTCCACCCCTCTGGTATCTCCCATGTCGATTTCCGTGTCGGAATCAGTGTCCGCGTCGACTTGCATACTTTGTGCATGTAACCGTTTATGGTGATACGAGGGGGGTTGTTTGGATGAAGTGTTGGGTTCTGCGTACAGTGCATCTTCCACTGATTTTCTCCAAAATCTTGTCTCTTGCTCAGAATATATTTTGCTAGAGATTTGAGATATCATTCCTTTCAAACTATCCAGCCAATCTGGTTCAGTCCCTGAGTACGAGTCAACATATTACACTCCTGAGTATCCAACAAAGCTTCCTCTAAGGATGGGCTCTCTGTAGCTTCTAATACATTTTCATTAGACGTCACATGACACAACGTGCACTTTCACCCACAGTCACACGGGAAACTATCAGGGACAGTCTCCCACTAAAGAATGTCAGAGGAGCCCAGAGATTAAAGCCAGCCCTCACCGCACTATATATGAAGCATTTTACATACAGATATAAACCCTTCAGCGCTGTAATAATCAATTTAGGTTATTTCACCTAAAAAACACTCCCCCCCCCCCCCTTTTCTATAACACCCTGGTACCGCAGTGGGGTTATGAGGTCAGCGTCCCTGTCAGCGTCCTTATCAGTGATCCTGCAGGGAGAAAATGGCGCTGGTGAGTGCTGGCTATGCAGTGAGAGGAAGCCCCGCACCCAACAATGGCGTGTGGCTCTCCAGCGTTTTTGTTATATATACTGGCCTGAGGAATTTTTCGGCAAACAGCGGGTTAGAACCCCTGTTTTCCTATATGGCCAGTGAGAGTAGGTTTAATGCTGCTCAGAGCGCCCCTCTCGTGTTCTGCAACCTGTACAGACTGAGCACCAGGGACGTGCAGTCAGGGGAGGCAGTGCCTCCCCTGTAATTCATGATTAAAATAATACAAAGAAGATACTTATGACACATATTCTGTGTCATAAGTATCTGTTTTAGCCTCTATATTATTGTAATCATTTTTAGCTTTTTAAAAAAAGTTTTAATAGTGTTTTGGAGGCACCGAGAGCGGTGCCTGCCGCTGTCAATTGTAAAGGAGCGGAAGCGGGGGGCGGCATCTAACATCGGGCAGTAAAAGCCCATTCAAAAAATCAATGAAGGCGGCACTAGCAGAAGTGCCTCTTTGACAGGGGCGAAGCTTTCATCCCACATGAAAGCACGCCCCTGTCACTAAGAAAGATGTGATTGGCAGTGGCAGCTTTGGGGGAGACACCAAGGCAGGTGTCCACCCTGTCACCTTGGTTTTTCCCCTTACCATATGCAGGAACCGTCCCCGCCTGCCCGCCCGCCAGCCCTCCGGTCCATTCCGCAGCTCGTCCCCGTGCACCGTCCTTACGCGAACGCGCGGGGGGGGGGGGGGTTTCGAGTAAATAGAAACCCCCCTGGCTGTCGATCCGGAGCTCAGCCTCGCCTGCGGCTCAGGCTGGCGCGTAGAGGAGGGTGCAGCTCTTCTCAGGCTGCTCTCGTTGCGTGCGGTGAGAGTTGCTGGCTGGTGCAGCAACATTAGCAACACTATAACAACATTATAGCATCACTCCCGGCCAGCGGGCAGGCACCGACTCCGTGGAGAAGAGCAAGCAGGTGAGATATATGCTGGGGAGCAGGCGCCGGTACTCTTGTAATAGGTAAAAGTTTGACCAGGGGGAATGACAGTACACATGTGCTGTCCGTCTATGAAGGAGGAATGATGCTGCTACGCTGTCTGTGGGGAGGGGAGAATGTTGGAGCTCATTGTGATGTCTATCTATTGGGGGGGGGGGGGGAAGGGGGGGGGGTATATTGCTGCTGTGTCTGTTTATGGAGGGTAGGGGTGGTTGCTGGGGGGAGCAATGGTGCTGTGTCTGTTTATGGAGGGAAGGGAGGGTTGCTGGGGTGAACGATGGTGCTATGTCTGTTTATGGAGGGGGGGGGGGTGTTGCTGTGTGTTCATGGAGAGAAGGGGGGTTGCTGGGAGGTATGATGATGCTGTGGCCGTCTGTCTATGGGGGGGAGGGTATGATGGTGCTGTGATGTCTGTCAGTCTATGGCAGGCAGTTGCTGGGGGGGGGGGGAATGATGTGCCTGTGCTGTCACACAATTGAGTAGCAGGTTGCACTCATTGCAGGAATAATCAGGCAACAAACGAAGGGTTCATCAACGTTTCAGTGTTATTCAGTTCAACATTTCATCAAAGTGAAATGTGAACAAGGATTTACCTATACTCTATCCAGACTGTCTATGGCGCCATCTGCTCACAGGTTCCTGGCGCAGAATGACATCACATGGGGAGGCCACCATCGGCATCACGGAGGGAGCCGGACCACCTAATGTTAAATTGAATAAAATAGAAATGTCGGTGAACTCTGATTATTCCTGCAGTGACTTCCGCCTGCTATTTAATTGTATATTCTGGAGATGCCACGCTGGAGTTATTAATGATGGCATCTGCACTTACATAATATTACATACTGAGAGAAGTGCTACTTCATAAGGAGACACACACACACACACACACACACACACACACACACACACACACACACACACACACACACACACACACACACACACACACACACACACACACACACACACACACACACACACACACACCAGATAAGAGCTACTGTACTTGGCCCATCTAGGCAGCTCATGCACAAACTTGCACACTAGGGTTATTTGTCTTATTAGGAGCCAATTAACCTACCAGTATATTTTTGCAGCCCCCAGTCCCGAGCCACTATGCCGATTTACGGACCTACTGAAAGGCGAGAGGTGAGTGGGGAAGGGGACGGGGAGGAGACCGGCTGTGCCTGTGCCGCTGGAATGCGATGGGAGGGGGAAGCAGAGGGGGCTGCTTATGCCGCTGAGACGGGTCATCACCTGTGACTGCGGTGTGGGGTGGGGATCTGCCTGAGTAGTGTGAGGCATCCCCTGTGACTTGTGGGGGTAGTAGGCTATCTGTGCTGCTGGGATGCCCCCTGTGATGGGATCGGGGGGGGGGGGGTTGTTTGAGGAGCCTGGTTGTAGTGTACCCTGTCACCCTCTATCTCCCTGTCACCCTGACCATGTCACCCACTCCCTCCATGACCCACTATCTCCCTGTCAATCTAACCATGTCACCTGCTATCTTCCTGTCACCCAATGTCTCCCTGTCACCCCCACCATGTCACCCTGACCATGTCACCCACTACCTCCATCACCCACTATCTCCCTGTCACCCTAACCATGTCACCTGCTATCTCCCTGTCACCCAATGTCTCCCTGTCACCCTCACCATGTCACCCTCTATCTCCCTGTCACCCTGACCATGTCATCCATTATCTCCCTGTCACCCTCTATCTCCCTGTCACCCTAACCATGTCACCCACTGTCACCCTCTATCTCCCTGTCACCCTGATCATGACACCCACTACCTCTATCACCCACTATCTCCATGTCACCCTGTCCCAGTCACCCACTATCTCCGGGGGGGGGATCATCAGCAAGAATAGCCTAGGGCATCAAAATAGTCAGGCCGACTCTGCCCAGTCCTGTACCTTGCGCCCACCTCATTTTCACTGCACGTCTCTGGCCTACTCTGCCAGACTCAGTGGAAGCCCTGTACTACAAAATTGCATTCATGACCTCCTTCCACTCCCTCCCCAGTCCCAAAGACTAGTTTTTATTTGAATTTATACAAATTTACAATATATTAGCCACCTGCTCATCACAAGTTTCATGAGCAGGCAGGCTGCAGGCATTGGCGGCGGTGGCATCGGACTGGTACTGTATGCGAATTGGTGGCGGGGGCCGGGGCATTTGATGGTGGGTGATTTTGTA
This sequence comes from Pseudophryne corroboree, assembly GCF_028390025.1. Taxonomy (NCBI): domain Eukaryota; kingdom Metazoa; phylum Chordata; class Amphibia; order Anura; family Myobatrachidae; genus Pseudophryne; species Pseudophryne corroboree. Next base: position 304,639,028 of record NC_086446.1, read on the forward strand.
ATCCATTGGTGGGGGTGGTGTCCATTAGTGGCAGGTGACAGTAGTAGACATCGGCTCAGGGGCAGTAATGAGCATTGGCTCGGCGGCGGTAGGGATCATCGGCGGGACTCGGCGGACATTATGGCTGTAGTGCCTCACCAGCCACTGACCTCACCGCACGCCACTGCTGAGCACGCCGGAGCGCAGCGTCCTACCGCTGCGCTTTACCTTATAGCCGCCATTGATGACCGGGGACCCGTCTCTGCAGGTCACCGGTAAATACTCACCACTCTTCTGACTTCTGGTTCTGTTAGGGGTGGCGGTTGTGCTGCAGGAGTGAGCGGTCGCCTCACTTGCGATCAGTACCCTCAGGAGCTCAGTGCCCTGTCAGCTGGAGCAGAGAGCCATGAACTCTTTAGGAAGTTGGTTCCTGCCCCCCCCCCTAAGTCCCACAAAGCAGGAAGGCTGTTGCCAGAAGCTTCCCTGAAAATAAAAAAACGTAGAAATGTCTTTACCAGTAAAACTCAGTAGAGCTTCACTAGCTGCGTCTGGCTCCATCGGGCACAATTTCTAAACTGAGGTCTGGAGGAGGGGCATAGAGGGAGGAGCCAGCCCACACATTTAAAGTCTTAAAGTGCCGAAGGCTCCCAAGGACCCGTCTATACCCCATGGTACTAAATGTACCCCAGCATCCTCTAGGACATTAGAGAAAATAAGTTGATATAAGTCTGTTGAACAGGTTGTCAACTTTTATATCTATTTTAGCTTGTCTTTAATTGAGCAGTCAGAAGACCGATGCTGGAATCCCGATAGCTGGCATCCCCATTGTAAGTATCCTGGGGACTGATAGGGTTACGCCCTGGGGGTGGTGGGGGTTTAGGCACTAGGGGAGGGGGGGTTAGGTTTAGGCACCACCGGGGATGGTTAAGATTAGGCTGAAAGGAGGAGGGTTGACTGGTTGAGGGTAAGTATACTTACTGAACCCCTGTCAGGATTCTCACTATCGGAATGCCGATGTTGGTCATCCGATCACCGGCATCCCAACCACCGGTCACGCGAATGTATGTCCTTTATTCACAGCGCCTTCATTGGCTCTATCCCTTATTTTCCTCTGTGATGGTTCGTCTGTAAAGAAGCTACATTATTTTCCAATAATATTGCAGTGGTTTACTTTTACAGATCTGTGCATTCCAAAGTCCTCACTGCTACATAATTTATACTTTTTCAGATCAAATACTCTCGTTGGACACTCAATTAAGTCTTATCTGATTCATGACAGTAAGGGAACGTTGTACCCCCCACAGAGATGTACTGAGTTGTTTGACACAGTGCAGCCTGAGCAGCAACCTGTTTGACAAACTGCAGAAGTTTTGGTGCGGTGACGGGAAGCGTTTCCCAAAATGGAGGTATGTTGACTGGCAGTGCTGAGACCAGTGTCTGCAGCATGAATTTCTCGGCCATCCTAAGTAACCTGAGAGTTACTCAGATGGCCAATGTTCCTGCCGACTGATCTGATGCTTCAGATGCAGCAGCAGATCACACAAACATGCAGGAGGTGGTGTCTATTAACACAAGACGCCTCCTGCAGCATACAGTATAGCAGCTGCGTCCATAGGCACAGCTGCTGTGCCACTGCATCCATCTCTCTATCAGGCCCATTATGTATTTACTTTGGCTTAATGTGTCTGCTATAAACTGCACACATTATATTTATATTTAAATATATTATTATGTAATCTTGAAGTTAATTACAATGTATAGTCTTTGTATTATAAATCTTTATATTATACAATTGCATATCAAATTAATAAGAAATTAAGAATAGATTGTAACTAGAGTCAGTTTACAAAATGTGATAAATTATACTCTGTTGGTGATCAGTACTGAAACATAGGGACAGTTCCTGTGACAAATCAGTGGAAAATAGTGACAACTGGCAACTATAAAAAGGCCTGCTATTGAATGCATTTGTCTAAACTGCATACTGTATACAGGATTTGCACAGGATTTTTGTAGATTTGTAGATACTGCAAAATCTCCATCTACTGTTGTTATATTCCCTGCCTGCAGGGTCAGACTGGCCTGGCAGAAAGCCGAGGTAATCCCCATTGGGCCTCACTCCAGGACAGGACCATTAAAATAAGAATTTACTCACCGGTAATTCTATTTCTCGTAGTCCGTAGTGGATGCTGGGCACTCCGTAAGGACCATGGGGAATAGACGGGCTCCGCAGGAGACTGGGCACTCTAAAAGAAAGATTAGGTACTATCTGGTGTGCACTGGCTCCTCCCTCTATGCCCCTCCTCCAGACCTCAGTTAGGGAAACTGTGCCCGAAGAGCTGACACAACAAGGAAAGGATTTGGAATCCAGGGTAAGACTCATACCAGCCACACCAATCACACCGTACAACTTGTGATAACCATACCCAGTTAACAGTATGAACAACAACTGAGCCTCATTTAACGGATGGCTCATAACAATAACCCTTTAGTTAAGCAATAACTATATACATGTATTGCAGAGAGTCCGCACTTGGGACGGGCGCCCAGCATCCACTACGGACTACGAGAAATAGAATTACCGGTGAGTAAATTCTTATTTTCTCTGACGTCCTAGTGGATGCTGGGAACTCCGTAAGGACCATGGGGATTATACCAAAGCTCCCAAACGGGTGGGAGAGTTCGGATGACTCTGCAGCACCGCATGAGCAAACTCAAGGTCCTCCTGTTTGACCCCGACCAAGTAGCAGCTCGGCAAAGCTGAAAAGCCGAGACCCCTCGGGCAGCCGCCCAAGAAGAGCCCACCTTCCTTGTGGAATGGGCTTTCACCATTTTGGATGCGGCAATCCAGCCGCAGAGTGAACCAGCTGAATCGTGCTATAGATCCAGCGAGCAATAGTCTGCTTCGAAGCAGGAGCGCCAACCTTGTTGGCTGCATACAGAATAAACAGCGAGTCAGACTTTCTGACTCCCGCCGTTCCGGAAACATACATTTTCAAAGCCCGGACTACGTCCAGCAACTTGGAATACTCCAAGTCCCTAGTAGCCGCAGGCACCACAATAGGCTGGTTCAAATGAAACGATGATACCACCCTAGGGAGAAATTGGGGACGAGTCCTCAATTCTGCCCTGTCCATATGGAAGATCAGATAAGGGCTTTTACATGACAAAACCGCCAATTCTGACACACGCCTAGCCGAAGCTAAGGCCAATAGCATGACCACTTTCCACGTGAGATATTTTAGCTCCACGGTCTTAAGTGGCTCAAACCAGTGGGATTTCAGGCAGTGAAGCCAGTTCTTTTTGAGAGAAAATGGATAGGGACGAAATCTTGACCTTTATAGATCCTAATTTTAGGCCCATAATCACTCCTGACTGTAGGAAGTGCAGGAATCGACCCCGCTGGAATTCCTCTGTAGGGCCTTCCCGGCCTAACACCAAGCAACCTATTTTCGCTATATACAGTGAAAAAGTCTTGCTGTCACGTCTTTCCTAGCCTTTATCAGCGTAGGAATAACTGCATCCGGAATGCCCTTTTCCGCTATGATCCGGCGTTCAACCGCCATGCCGTCAAATGCAGCCGCGGTAAGTCTTGGAACAGACAGGGCCCCTGTTGCAACATGTCCTGTCTGAGAGGCAGAAGCCCTGAGTCCTCTGAGAGCATTTCTTGCAGCTCCGGGTACCGAGTCCTTCTTGGCCAATTCGGAGCAAAGAATATTGTTCTCACTCCTCCTTTTAGTACAATTCTCAGCCCTTGGGTATGAGAGGAAGAGGAGGGAATACATAGACCGACTAGAACACCCACGGTGTTACTAGTGCGACCACAGCTATCACCTGAGGGTCCCTTGACCCGGCGTAAAACCTTTTTTAGCTTTTTATTGAGGTGGGACGCCATCTAGTCCACCTGAGGCAGTTCCTATCAATTTGCAAACTGCGTGAAGACTTCCTGATGAAGTCCCCACGTTCCCGGGTGGAGGTCGTGCCTGCTGAGGAAGTCTGCTTCCCAGTTGTCCACTCCCGGAATGAACACTGCTGACAGTGCGCTTACTTGATTCTCCGACCAGCGAAGATTTCTGGTGGCTTCTACCCTCGCCACCCTGCTCCTTGTGCCGCCTTGGCGGTTTACATGAACCCCTGCGGTCTGACTGGATCAGAACCGGTTGGTCGCGAAGCAGGATCTCCGCTTGACTTAGGGCATTGTATATGGCCCTTAGTTCCAGGATATTGATGTGGAGGCAAGTCTGTTGACTTGACCACAGACCTTGGAAATTTCTTCCCTGTGTAACTGCCCCCCACCCTCGGAGGCTTGCATCCGTGGTCACCAGGATCCAGTCCTGAATGCCGAATCTGCGGCCCTCGAGAAGGTGAGCACTCTGCAGCCACCACAGGAGAGACACCCTGGCCCTGGAGGATAGGGTGATTAACCGATGTATCTGAAGAGGTGATCCGGACCACTTGTCCAGTAAGCCCCATTGGAAGGTCCTCGCATGGAACCTGCCTAAGGGGATGGCCTCGTATGATGCCACCATCCTTCCCAGGACTCAAGTGCAGTGATGCACTGACACCTGTTTTGGTTTTAATAGATTCCTGACCAGTGTCATGAGCTCCTGAGCTCTCTCTATCGGGAGATAAACCCTTTTCTGGTCTGTGTCTAGGATCGTGCCTAGGAGAGGCAGATGAGCTGTAGGAACCAACTGCGACTTTGGAATATATAGAATCCAGCAGTGTTGCCGTTACACTTCCAGAGAAAGTGATACGCTATTCAGCAACTGCTCTCTTGATCTCGCTTGTATGAGGAGATCGTCCAAGTACGTGATAATAGAGACACCTTGCTTCCGCAGGAGCACAATCATATCCGCCATTACCTTGGTTATGACAATCCCGTACCGCAATTCTGAGGTACGCCTAATGAGGTGGATAAATGGGGACATGAAGGTATGCATCCCTTATGACCCGATTCACGATAAAGTCTCCCTCTTTTTAGGCTTGCCCTGACCGCTTTTAGCGATTCCATCTTGAACTTGAACCTTCTCAGGTATATGTTCAGGGATTTTTAATTCAATATGGGTCTGACCGAACCGTCTGGTTTCGGGATTACAACATGGTCGAATAATAACACCCTCTTGTTGAAGGAGGGGACCCTTGACCACCACCTGTTAAAGATACAATTTGTGAATTGCAGTTAACACTGGCTCCCTCTCTTGGGGGTAAGCCCGCAGGGCCGTCGGTGAGGGGGCACCTTCTCACAGTCCAGCTTGTATCCCTGAGACACAATATCTATTGCCCAGGGACCTAACAGGGAGTGAACCCACTAGTGGCTGAACTTACGAAGGCGTGTCCCCACCGGGCCTAGCTCTGCCTGTGGAGCCCCAGCGGCATAGGTGGATTTTTGTAGGGGCCGGGGAGGACTTCTGTTCCTGGGAACTAGCTGTGTTGATCCCGGCTCTGACAAGAAAGGACGTACCTCAGACTTTCTTGTTTCTTTATTCGAAAGGCTGCATTTAATAATGTCGTGCTTTCTTAGGCTGTGCAGGAATATAAGGCAAACTAGCAGAATTACCAGCTATAGCTGTGGAGACCAGGCCCGAGAACCCTTCTCCACACAATCCTCAGCCTTCCATATGCCTCTTAAGTCGGCATCATCTGTCCAATGCATATTCTACAGGACACGTCAAGCAGAGATCGACATAGCTTTGACTCTAGGACCCAGTATACTCATGTCTCTTTGGGCATGCTTTATAACTATATATCTATCACTTAAGACAGCATCTTTAATATATTTACTAGGGTCTCAATCTCTGCTGATAAGGTACCTGTCCACGCTGCCACAGCGCTATAAACCCATGCCGACACAATCGCCGGTCTGGGTAGTATACTAGAATGTGCACGCTATCTGCAGGATCCCTGAGAATAGCAAGTGCTACCGTCTATGCAAACAGGATACCCAAGGGGAAGATTCTCAACACATCCTGGCCCTAGTGGGGAAAGGATACAGCCTGAGAATTCTCTTGTGGGAAGATGCCGTCTCTTGTCTGGAGATTCCCGCTCTTTTTCCTCATGAGAGGAGGGAAATTTACCTCCGCATTCTTCCCCTTAAACATGTGTACTCTCGTGTCAGGGACAGATGAGTCATCAGTGATATGCAAATCATCTTTTATTTCAATAATCATATATTGAATACCTTCTAGCCATCTTGGCTGTAACTTTGCATTATCGTAGTCGACAGTGGAGTTAAACTCCGTGTCGATACCAGTGTTTGTTATTTTGGATAGCGAGCATTGTGAGACTCTGAAGGTCTCTGTGACATAGGGACAGACATGGGTAGATTTCCTATCTGTTCCCTAACCATTTGTGCAATAAATTCACCTTAGCACTTACACATATCCAAACAGGTGTCGGCGTTGTCGACGGAGACACCCTCTCACACACATATCCGCTCTATCACCTCCTTTGAGGAGCCTTTTACCTCAGACATGTCGACACACGCGTACCGACACACCACACACACAGGGGATGCTCTATTTGAGGACAGTTCCCCCACAAGGCCCTTTGGAGAGACAGAGAGAGAGTATGCCAGCACACACCCCAGCGCTATATAACCCAGGGATTACACTACAACTCAGTGTTTACCCAGTAGCTGCTGTATATACACTTTTTGCGCCTAAATTTATGTGCCCCCCCCCTCTCTTTTCACCCTTTGTGTACCAGGATACTGCAGGGGAGAGCCTGGGGAGCTTCCTTCCAGCGCAGCTGTGAAGAGAAAATGGCGCTGGTGTGCTGAGGAAGAAGGCCCCCCCCCCTCAGCGCCCTGCACCCTACAGTGACCGGAGTGTGTGGTGTGCTGTGGGAGCAATGGCGCACAGCTGCGGTGCTGTGCGCTACCTTAATGAAGACAGGAGTCTTCTGCAGCCGATTTCATCGCTTCTCTTCTGTCTTCTGGCTCTGCAAGGGGGACGGCGGCGCGGCTCCGGGAACGGACGATCGAGGTCAGACCCTGTGTTCGAACCCTCTGGAGCTAATGGTGTCCAGTAGCCTAAGAAGCACAAGCTAGCTGCAAGCAGGTAGGTTTGCTTCTCTCCCCTCAGTCCCACGTAGCAGTGAGTCTGTTGCCAGCAGATCTCACTGAAAATAAAAAACCTAACAAATACTTTCTTTCTAGCAAGCTCAGGAGAGCCCACTAGGAGCACCCAGCTCTGGCCGGGCACAGATTCTAACTGAGGTCTGGAGGAGGGGCATAGAGGGAGGAGCCAGTGCACACCAGATAGTACCTAATCTTTCTTTTAGAGTGCCCAGTCTCCTGCGGATCCCGTCTATTCCCCATGGTCCTTACGGAGTGCCCAGCATCCACTAGGACGTCAGAGAAATTATAGCTATGGAGCTGCAAGCAGGAGAGTAGAGGGAACGGTGGTCTGAGTAGGAGGCATTGCTCCTGCAGCCACCATGGGAGACGTATACTTGTCACTCTGGGCATGTGTGACTCTGCGGCTAATTCAGACCTGATCGCTGCTGTGTGTGTTCGCACAGCAGCGATCAGGTCTGAAGTGTGCATGAGCCGGTGCCACAGTGCACCGGCGCATGCCAGACAGCCGACGGCTGTTGTAGCCCAGCGATCGCCTACCACCTTAGAGACATTCTGCATGTTCTGGGTTGCAGCGGCTGCGCATGACGTCACGCAGCTGCCGGGGCCTGCCCCAGCGAGGTCGAGACACGCCTGTGTTGTCCGGACTGCCCCCCCCCCAACAGAATTCTAATGCCACTGGCACGCCCCCTCCCGTCCAGCCTCTGCCTGTCAATCTGCACCAACAGCGATTGCAATCTGGCGCCCTAAGGGTTGTGCACAACGCTTAGGGATTCAGAGTGCAATCGCAGTCGGTGCATCGATCGGATCTGAATTAGGCCTTAGATTTCTGTATGACTGTGCAAATTTGTGTGTGACACTGTGGGGGGGGGGGGGGACGACGACGACACACAGAGCCGGCCATAGGCATAGGCAAACTAGGCAATTGCCTAGGGCATTTGATATGCCTAGGGGCATCAGCAGCTTATGCTGATTAAAATGATATGCGGCATGCCTATATTCTGTGTGTAGAATTTCTTATGCAGATACAGCCACAGTCTCACAGAATATATAGGCAAGCTGCATATCATTTTAATCAGCAGAATCTGCTTGTGCATCCTAGCCACATAGCAATGCAAATAAGATGCATTTTCATAAAAAAAGGTGCCCGACGTTAGCATTGAGGCAAGATTTATGAGGACACATCTGTATCCAAGCAGAGGCAGAGGTCACAGTGTTAGTGGCAGTGTGAGTGCTGTGTGCATGTGAGTGGGTTGGTTGTGCAGTAGTGTTCAGAATATGTGTAAGGAGCATTATGTGTGTCATGTAAAAATGCATTAATAATGTGCAACATATGTGTAAGGGGCACTATGTGTGTCATTATGTGTATAAGGGCATTAATAATGTGCGGCATATGTGTAACAGGGTACTACTGTATGTGTGTCATTATGTGTATAGGGGCACTAATGTGCAGCAAATGTGTAGGGGGCACTATGTGTGTCATTATGTGTATAAGGGCATTTATAATGTGCGGCATATATGTAAGGGACATTATGTGTAAAAGGGCATTAATAAAGGTTGTCATAATGTGTAAGGCGCATTATGTTTATAAGGACATTAATAATGTGTAAGGGGCATTACTGTGTGGAATTATGTGTATAAATGCATTACTAATGTGTGGCATTATGTGTATAAGGTGCTCTACTATGTGGCGTTGCATATAGAAAGGGCACTACTGTGTTGTCTAATATGAATAAAGAGCAATAGGGTGTGGTATAATGTGAATAAGGAGCAATTCAGTGTTATGTAATGTGAATAAGGGGCTCTACTTTAAGGAGTAATGTTTCTAAGGTAAAGTAATACTACTGTGGGATGGAATATGAATTATGGACACTATCGCATGATCAAATGTGAATAAAGTTGCAGTACTGTGTGGCGTAATTGAGTTACTATTGTGTGACCATGCACCTTGCCAGCAAAAACACACCCCTTTTTGGGCTGTGCGACAAATGTGCGAACTGTTCCTATACAAACACCAAAATAAGGACTGCTGTGGGTGAGGGGTGATGGTGCTGAGAAAGAGGTGCAAGGTCAAAGGTGGAACCAGCGGTGGTGCTAGGGGGGCACCAGCCAAAATCTTGCCTAGGGCATCATATTGGTTAGGGCCGGCTCTGTGGGGGGAGATGTACTAAGCCTTGAAGAGTGATAAAGTGGAAAGAGATAAAGTACCAGTCAATCAACTCCTAACTGTCATGTTACGGGTTGTGTTTGAAAATTCAGAAATGACAGCTAGAAGCTGATTGGCAGGTACTTTATCTCTCTCCACGTTATCACTCTCCAAGGTTTAGTACATCTCCCCGTGACTTTCTATATGTCACTGTTTATCTGTGTGACTCCATGTGCGTCTGTGTGTATCTGCATGTCTGTTTAAGTCTGTGGGGGGTATTCAGTTGTTTGAAAAGTCAGTTGGGGGGGTCTGTTTTTTCCTATCTAATAGACAGGAAAAAACAGACACTCAACCGACTTTTCAAACAATTGAATTCCTCCCTGTGTGTCTTATGTGCTCCAAGCAGCCAAACTCTTAATCCTGCTGTGCCTCTCTGCGAATATCAGGGCTGTTGAGAGCTGAACATGGTCCAGATATTGGGGTGAAGGGGGGGGGGGAGGGGGGGGCATGGCCACCTTGTGTAGACGTGGAGGGATCAGTATGATATACCGGCCGCCAGTATACTGACAGCGGCATCCCGGCTGCCAGTATGCCGCCAGCAGGGTGAGTGTAAAGAGTCCCCTTGCAGGCTCGCTGCGCTCACCACAGGTTCTACTCCCACTTTATGGGTATCGTGGACACCCAAGAGTGGGAATAGCCCCTGTGAGCCGGGATTCCAGCTGTCGGGATTCCGGCATTGGTATCCTGACCACCGGGATACCGACAGCCAGCAAATGAACTGCATCCCGGCATAGACATGCCCCCTCCAAAAGAAGATGACTGACCCAGGCTCCCCGCCGGGCCCCTTCAACAAGCCTGGGCCCGAGTATTCAATATATGCCTCCTCTCTCAGCACCCCTGCTCTCAGCCCTGCACTCTGCCATTCACAGACAGGACATAGTCTATCGGGTGGGTAATATGGATTACCAACAGTGTGGTCGGTTATAGTTACCACATAATGACAAGGTTAAAAAATGAGAATATTGGGCCTTTAATGGGAGAGTTGGATGTCTTGATTAATGATGATAGGGAAAAAGCGGTTTATTGAATAAATTCTTTGCATCAGTATTCACAAGAGAGGACAGGTTGACAAGAGTAGAGCACAACATAAGCTATAATAACGAACCGTTGCTAGGTACTTTGTTAAACGAGGAAGTAGTCCGGGAGAGACTAAGTAAAATTAAGATAAATAAATCTCCTGGCCCAGATGGACTTCACCCTAGGGTTCTTATGGAACTTAACGCAGAGATATCGAGACCCCTGTATCTGAGTCATTTACATCAGGAATGATACCAAAGGACTGGCGTATAGCAGAGGTAGTCCCAATATTTATAAAGGGTATTTAAAATCATCCCGGTAACTACAGACCAGTAAGTTTGACATCTATAGTGGGGAAAAATAGGATTTTGGTTACCTACCGGTAAATCCTTTTCTCGTAGTCCGTAGAGGATGCTGGGGTCCATATTAGTACCATGGGGTATAGACAGGTCCACCAGGAGCCATTCGCACTTTAAGAGTTTAATAGTGTGGGCTGGCTCCTACCTCTATGCCCCTCCTACCAGACTCAGTCTAGAAACTGTGCCCGAGGAGACAACATACTTTGAGAGAAGGAATTACACAGATAGTGGCGAGATTCATACCAGCTCACACAACATGAGAATCCGGCCAACATGCCGGAACACCTTCAGCAACAGCTGAAACAGTAAATAATGCAGAACTTACCTAGGAACCAGGTAACACTGAACCATAAAAACCAATGCAGGAAAACAAAGCGCTGGGTGGGCGCCCAGCATCCTCTACGGACTACGAGAAAAGGATTTACTGGTAGGTAACCAAAATCCTATTTTCTCTTATGTCCTAGAGGATGCTGGGGTCCATACTAGTACCATGGGGATGTACCAAAGCTCCCAGTATGGGAGGGAGAGCACGGAGGCTCCTGTAACACTGCTTGACCAAACTTGAGGTCATCAGAGGCCAAAGTATCGAACTTGTAAAACTTGGCAAACGTGTTCGACCCAGACCAAGTAGCTGCTCGGCAGAGTTGTACCACCAAGACACCCCGGGCAGCCGCCCAGGAAGAGCCCACTTTACGAGTAGAGTGGGCCTTTACAGATTTCGGACACGACAATCCTGCCGTGGAATAAGCATGCTGGATAGTGAACCTGATCCAGCGGGAAATCGACTGCTTAGAAGCAGGATATTCAATTTTCTTTGGATCATAGAGGACAAACAGTCACTTTTCCTATGACGAGCCGTCTTCTTCACGTAAATCTTCAAAGTCCTCACTACATCCAAGGCCTTTGAAGTAATTGAGGAGTCAGTAGCCACTGGCACCACAATAGGTTGGTTGATGTGGAAAGCAGACACAACCTTAGGTAGGAACTGTGGATGAGTCCTAAGTTCCACCCTGTTTTCATGGAAGATCAGATAGGGGCTTTTACAAGACAAAGCCCCCAATTCCGACACGCGTCACACAGAAGCCAAGGCCAACAAGGTGACCGCCTTCCACGTGAGAAACTTGAGGTCAGCCAAGCAGATTGCAGGAACTGCAACACCACATCAAGATCCCATGGAGCCGTAGGGGCAACAAAGGGAGGCTGGATGTGCAGAACCCCTTTCAAAAAAATCTGAACCTCAGGAAGAACAGCCAATTGTTTTTGGAAGTAGATGGACAAAGCAGAGATCTGGACCTTGATGGAGCCCAGTCTCCGTCCCATATCCACCCCTGCTTGCAGGAAAAGGAGAAAACATCCAAGTTGAAACTCCACCGCCGGAAACTTCTTGGCCTCACACCAAGAAACATTTCTTCCAAATGCGATGGTAATGTTTAGACGTTACCCCCTTCCTGGCCTGTATCAGGGTAGGGATGACCTCACTCGGGATACCTTTCCAAGCTAAGATCTGGCGTTCAACCACCATGCCGTCAAACATAGCCGCGGTAAGTCTTGATAATTGAACGGCCCCTGCAGAAGCAGATCCTCCCGAAGAGGTAAAGGCTGTGGATCTTCCAGCAGAAGATCCAGCAGATCCGCATACCAAGCCCTCCTTGGCCAGTCTGTAGCAATGAGGATTGCCAGAACCTTTGTTCTACTTACGAGCTGAAGAGCCTTTGGTATCAGAGGAAGTGGAGGGAACACATACACTGACTTGAACACCCACGGTGTTACCAGTGCGTCCACCGCCACTGCCTGTGGGTCTCTTGACCTGGAACAGTACCTCCGTAGCGTCTTCTTGAGGCGTGAGGCCATCATGTCTATGTGGGGAACCCCCCACCAACCGGTTACTTCCTCGAACACCTCCGGATGGAGGCCCCACTCCCCTGGATGGAGATTGTATCTGCTGAGGAAGTCTGCTTCCCAGTTGTCTACGCCCGGAATGAAGATTGCCGACATCGCCACCACGTGCCTTTCTGCCCAGATGAGGATTTTTGACACCTCTGACATGGCAGCCCTGCTCTTCGTTCCGCCTTGTTGGTTTATGTAGGCCACCGTGGTCACATTGTCCGACCGCACCTGAACAGCCCGATCCTGTAGAAGGTGTGCTGCTTATAGAAGGGTGTTGTAAACGGCCCTGAGTTCCAGGATGTTTATTGGGAGAAGTGACTCTTGATCCGACCATCGTCCCTAAAAGGTTTCCCCCAGAGCGACCGCTCCCCAACCTCTTAGACTTGCATTTGTGGTTAAAAGGATCCAGTCTTGAATTCCCAATCTTCTCCCTTCCTGAAGGTGCGGAAGTTACAGCCACCAGAGGAGTGAAATTCTGGCTTTTGGAGACAGGCGTATCCTCTTGTGCATGTGTAGGTGAGAGCCCGACCACTGGTCCAAGAGGTCCAGCTGAAAGGGTCAAGCATGAAACCTGCCATACTGGAGAGCCTGGTAGGCAGCAACCATCTTCCCCAAAAGGCGTATGCATTGATGAACCGATAACCGGGTAGGCTTTAGGACCTCCTGGACCATTGCTTGAATCAGCAACGCTTTCTCCACCGGGAGAAATACCCTCTGCACTTCCGTGTCGAGGATCATTCCCAGGAAAGACAGCCGCCTTGTCGGCTCCAGACGAGACTTTGGAAGGTTTAGGATCCAACCGTGCCTCCTGAGCAGCCGTGTCGTGAGCGCGATGGAACGCAACAACCTCTCCCTGGAAGACGCCTTGATCAGGAGATCGTCCAGATATGGAATTATGTTCACCCCCTGTTTGTGGAGGAGAACCATCATTTCCGCCATCACCTTGGTGAAGATCCTCGGTGCTGTGGAGAGGCCAAACGGCAGCGCCTGGAACTGATAGTGATTGTCCATCAACGCAAACCTGAGATATGCTTGATGCGGCGCCCAAATGGGAATGTGTAGGTAAGCATCCTTGATGTCCAGGGACACCAGGAACTCTCCCTCCAACAGTCCTGAGATGACAGCTCTCAGAGATTCCATCTTGAATTTGAACTCCTTGAGATAAGGGTTCAAAGATTTTAAGTTTAGAATAGGCCGTACCGAACCATCCGGTTTCGGTACCACAAAAAGGTTCGAATAATAACCCTTGTTCCACTGCTGAAGTGGGACCAGAACAATGACCTCTGACACCACCAATTTTCTGATGGCCTCCAGAAGAATTGTCCTGTCTGCCAGCAGCGCTGGCAAGCCTGACTTGAAGAAACGGTGAGGCGGGGGATCTTGAAACTTCAGTCTGTACCCTCTGGACACTATATCCAGAACCCAGGGGTCCAGACCCAACGACACCCAGACGTGGCTGAACTGCCGGAGTCTTGCCCCCACCTGACCTTCCTCCAGGCCTAGCTATCCACCATCATGCGGAGGACTTAGGGGTATCAGAAGCGGGCTTCTGGGTCTGGGAACCTGCGGGAGCAGGTTTCTTTCCTTTCGCACGACCACCTCTGAAGAAGGTGTTCGAAGGCTTATTCTTTCTAGGCCTCGCTGGCCGAAAGGACTGTGACGTGATAGATGAAAAGGGCTTCTTCGTAGCCGGTGCAGCTGAGGGGAGAAAAGAAGACTTACCCACGGTAGCCGTGGCAATCCACGCATCCAGCGCCTCCCCAAAGACAGCCTGACCTTTGTATGGTAGGCCTTCCACACACTTCCTGGATTCCACGTCCGCAGACCAGTTGCGCAGCCAGAGACCTCTGCGAGCCGAGACGGACATGGAGGAGATCGCCGCAGCCATGGAACCCAGGTCCTTCATGGAATCCACCAGGAACCCTGCAGAATCCTGAATATTACGTAAAAATAAATCAACGTCACCTTTGTCCAGCGTAGTCGAATCCTCCTGCAGAGTGATTGACCACCTGGCAACAGCTTTAGCAATCCAAGCACAGGCTATAGTAGGCCGCAATATAGCCCCTGAAGCCGTGTAAATGGATTTCAGCGTTGCATCCACCTTTGCGATCTGCCGGGTCCTTTAACGCGGTAGATCCCAGGACCGGTAATACCACCTGTTTGGACAGCCTGGAGACAGAGGCGTCGACTATCGGCGGGGACTCCCATCTCTTCCTATCTTCCTCTGGGAAGGGAAAAGCCACCAAGACCCTCTTGGGAATCTGGAAGATCTTTTCCGGAGTTTCCCATGCATTTTCAAAGATAGCATTCAATTCTTTGGATGCCGCGAAAGTGAGGGGGGCTTCTTATGATCTGTGAAGAAGGCCTCCTCCACCTGTTCCGGAGCTGTGTCCGAAATGTGTAAAACATCTCTAACAGCCTCAATCATCAACTGCACCCCCTTGGCAAGTGATACCGTCCCCCTCGACACATCCCCGTCACCGTCACAGTCTGCAGCATCAGAGTCGGTGTCATCCTGCATAATTGCAAGTGCACGTTTGTGAGAATGTACCGCAGGGGACCCCGAGGAGGCAGTATCAGACCATACAACCATAGAGGACTGGAGGACTTGAGTGGCATGCTCAGTCCTAGCAACTCTATCAGAAATCTGAGAAATAGTCCCCCTCATAGAGACTAACCATTCTGGCTCTCTAGCTGGGATCTGTGCTAAAACAGTGCAATCCTGATTACATGGAATGGAGCTTCCTGGAAAGACAAATCCTCTGCAGCATACGAAACAATATCCCTAGACATGTTGCACACACACTCAAACACCCCACAACACACAGGGTATTATGAAGGCAGTGTTTCCCCCCAAGAATGGCAGAGAGACACAGAGATTGGAGCCAACCCACACAAAGCGCTATCAAAGGTATAGGGAGTCCCTTACCAGCGCTGGCTGTGTCCCTTAATAGGTGACACAGCCTGTACACAGCCTCCCCCCAATTCTACAACCCCCTTGGTACCGTACAGACAGCTGGAGATTGCTTTGGAGGGACCTGGTACCACTTGTAGTAAGTGCAGGCAGGAGAAAATGGCGCTGAACGCTGCAGGGTCGGCTCTGAGGAGAAGCTCCGCCCCCTCAATGGCGCTGTCTTCCCGCTCACTGATAGATTATACTGGCTAGAGGAGTTGCGCTGGCCTGGATCCGCAGACCCCGACAGACTTGCAGTGGACAGTGTAGGGTTCAGCGCTGGCCCAGGGCGCCCCTCCCAGCGCCGCACCGCAGTACCGCTGAGCCATCATGCTCCTTACCCTAAGGCTGCCTGCATCACACTGTCCCCCTGCTTGCAAGGGGGGACAGTGACTCACTCGCCACCTCTTCAGCTCCCGAGGGGGTGGCGGCCGACTGCCGGGGCGAGTGTTCCCCTGCGGCGGGGCGCGATCAGACCCCTCTGAAGCCAAATGTTCAGTCAGCGGGAGCAGTGGCTCAAGACCCCGCAGGGCAGACACTGCTCCCCCCCCTCTCAGTCCCACACTGCAGGGAGGCTGTCACCAGCAGCCTCCCTGTACAACAAAAAACTCTGAAAAGAAAAAAGTTTACTTTTTCTAAAGAAGCTCAGTAGAATGGAATCAACATGGGTTTATGAAGGACAGATCCTGTCAAACCAACTTACTTGGCTTTTATGAAACAGTAAGCGCAAACCTAGATCAGGGTAAAGATGTGGATGTAATCTTTTTAGACTTTGCCAAAGCGTTCGATACTGTACCACACATGAGACTTATATACAAGCTACAAGAATCAGGGCTAGGAAGCACAATATGCACTTGGGTCAAAAACTGGTTAGATAATAGGAAGCAGCGCGTTGTGGTTAATGGATCTTTTTCAACTTGGACTGAAGTGCTAAGTGGTGTGCCGCAAGGCTCAGTATTAGGACCGCTATTGTTCAATATTTTCATTAACGACCTAACAGAAGGTCTAGAGAGCATGGTGTCAATTTTTGCAGATGATACCAAATTGTGTAAGGCTATAAATACAGAGGAGGATGCCGAGTCTCTTCAGAACGACTTAGTTAAATTAGAAGCATGGGCAGCCAAATGGAGAATGCGCTTCAACACAGACAAGTGTAAGGTAATGCACTGTGGTAACAAGAACAAAAATTACACCTACCTACTAAATGGGGTAAAATTAGGGGATTCTGTACTGGAAAAGGACTTAGGTGTCCTCATAGATAGCAAGCTAAGCAGTAGTACCCAAAGTAGGACTGCAGCAAAGAAGGCTAATAAGATATTAGCATGCATAAAAACGGGGTATTGATGCTAGGGACGAGAGTATTATACTCCCGTTATATAAATCACTAGTGAGGCCACACCTTGAATACTGTGTACAGTTCTGGGCACCGTACTACAAAAAGGATATCCTGGAGCTTGAAAAGGTACAGA
Organism: Pseudophryne corroboree; assembly: GCF_028390025.1. Lineage (NCBI taxonomy): Eukaryota > Metazoa > Chordata > Amphibia > Anura > Myobatrachidae > Pseudophryne > Pseudophryne corroboree. Next base: position 304,655,976 of record NC_086446.1, read on the forward strand.
GGAGGGCGACCAAACTAATTAAGGGCATGGAGACGATGGAATACAAGGAAAGGCTTGAAAGACTAGGCATGTTTACATTGGAAAAGCGGAGACTAAGAGGGGATATGATCAACATCTACAAATATATAAGGGGACAATACACAGAGCTTGCGCGGGACCTGTTTTTGGTTAGATCAACACAGAGGACTCGTGGACACTCGCTCAGGTTAGAGGAAAGGAGATTCCGCACAATACGGCGTAAAGGCTTTTTCACGGTAAGGACAATACGTGTTTGGAATTCCCTGCCCGAGGGAGTTGTAATGGCGGAATCTGTCAACACCTTTAAGAATGGGTTAGATAAATTCCTATTGGATAAGGATATCCAGGGGTATGGTGCATAGTCATGCATTATAGTTACTATAAATAGGGATAAAATGCAATGGCTGACAGCAGCATCAGTCAGAAATTTTAGTCAAATCATCATGCATAGGACACCACAAATAGGTTGAACTCGATGGACAATTGTCTTTTTTTCAACTTCAGATACTATGTTACTATGTAGAGCTCCCCTAACTGTGACCGGCTCCTAACAGGCACATTTTCTAAACTGAGTCTGGCAGGAGGGGCATAGAGGGAGGAGCCAACCCACACTATTAAACTCTTAAAGTGCCAATGGCTCCTGGTGGACCCATCTATACTCCATGGTACTAATATGGAACCCAGCATCCTCTAGGACGTAAGAGAAATACTGGAATGTATATTAAGGGATACCATACTAGAGTACTTGGATACCTCCAAGGTTTTTACAAGGAATCAGCATGGTTTTGTGAAGGACAGGTCATGTCAAACTAACTTAATAAGCTTCTACGAGAAAGTGACCAATAATATTGATGAGGGTAAAGCAGTAGATGTGGTGTTTCTGGACTTCGCTAAGGCCTTTGACAAAGTCCCACACAAGAGGCTAATTTTCAAATTAAGAGATCTTGGGGTAAGAAACACTATTTGTACTTGGGTGAGTAATTGGCTGTACAATAGGGAACAGCAAGTGGGGATTAATGGGATGTTCTCTGAATGGGCCTCAGTACTCAGTGGAATACCGCAGGGCTCAGTACTCGGGCCATTGCTGTTTAACATATTCATTAATGACCTAGGAGACGGACTAGAAAGCACAGTGTCAATTTTCGTAGACGATACTAAACTATGTAGAGTAATTAATTCAGATAAGGATATTGAATCTCTACAGAATGACTTATCTAGACTTGAGGTCTGGGCGGATAAATGGAGAATGAGGTTCAGTATAGACAAATGTAACGTTATGCACTTTGGGACTAAAAACAATCAGGCAGCATATAAACTAAATGGGGAAAATGTAGTGATAACGATAGCTGAAAAAGATTTGGGGGTGCTCATCGATAATAAACTTAGTAGCAGTACGCAATGTCAAAATGCAACAACAAAAGCAAATAAGGTGTTAGCATGCATAAAACGAGGAATGGAGACAAGGGATGAGAGTGTAATCCTGCCACTGTATAAATCATTGGTGCAGCCACACCTGTAATATTGTGTACAGTTCTGGGCACATCACTATAAAAAAAGATATCTTGGAAGTCGAAAGGGTTCAGAGGCGAGCCACCAAACTGGTTAAGGTGTTAGAGACACTGAATTATGAGGAAAGACTTAAAAGGTTAGATATTTTTACACTGGAAAAGAGGCGATTGAGAGGGGACACTATTAATATTTATAAATACATAAAGGGACAATACAAGGATTTATCAAACTATTTGTTTATCAAAAAACACGAGGACACCCCCTGAGGTTAGAAGAAAAAAAAAAATCATACACAATGAAGAAAAGGATTCTTCACAGTAAGAGCAGTAAGGATTCGGAATTCTCTGCCAGAGAAGGTAGTATTGGTGGATTCAATCAATAAGTTTAAAAATGGATTAGATAGATTCCTACCTGAAAAAAATATCCAAGGATATAGCATTTAATTATTATAAAATTATTAATACAGGTTGAACTCGATGGACATTTGTCTTTTTTCAACCTCAACAACTATGTAACACCAGCGTCGCTGTGACAGACACCCTATATCAGTTCCCCTTCATGTCCCATTCCAACACTGGCCAAGCTCCTCCAGTAGACGCTCCCACTCAGTGGCAGCCTCACAGGTGGGCTGCAGGACAGTCCAAAAACAGGATTTTAACACCTACCGGTAAATCCTTTTCTCCTAGTCCGTAGAGGATGCTGGGGTCCACTTCAGTACCATGGGGTATAGACGGTTCCGCAGGAGCCATGGGCACTTTAAGACTTTTATAGAGTGTGAACTGGCTCCTCCCTCTATGCCCCTCCTCCAGACCTCAGTATAGGAACTGTGCCCAGGGAGACGGACATTTCGAGAAAAGGATTTACTTTTAAGTTAATGGTGAGATTCATACCAGCTCACACTTCAACCATGCCGTACAACATGGCATTCAACAAAACACATGCCAACGAGCATGAACATTACAGCAAACGTGCTGAAAACAGTTATAACAAACTAATAACTGCAGGTAAAGTACGCACTGGGCTGGGTGTCCAGCATCCTCTATGGACTAGGAGAAAAGGATTTACCGGTAGGTATTAAAATCCTGTTTTCTCATACGTCCTAGAGGATACTGGGGTCCACTTCAGTACCATGGGGTTATACCAAAGCTCCAGTACGGGCGGGAGAGTGCAGATGACCTGCAGCACCGCTTGACCAAACTTTAGGTCCTCATCGGCCAAGGTGTCAAACTTGTAAAACTTATCAAACGTGTTTGTCCCTGACCAAGTAGCTGCTCGGCAAAGTTGTAATGCCGAGACCCCCCGGGCAGCCGCCCAGGATGAGCCCACCTTTCTAGTAGAATGAGCATGTACCGAATTCGGTATCTGCAATCTTGCCGTGGAATGAGCGTGCTGAATCGTACCTCTGATCAAGCGCGCGCAATGGTCTGCTTAGAAGCAGGCCACCTAATCTTGTTGGGAGCATACAGGACAAACAGAGCCTCTGTTTTCCGTATCCGAGCTGTTCTTGCAGCATAAATTCTCAAAGCTCTGACCACATCCAGAGACTTTGAAGTAGCGAAGGTGTCAGTAGCCACTGGTACCACAATAGGTTGGTTTATATGAAAAGAAGAAACCACCTTTGGAAGAAATTGCTGACGAGTTCTTAACTCTGCCCTATCTTCATGAAAGATCAAGTAAGGGCTCTTGTGAGACAAGGTCCCTAACTCAGACACCCGCCTTGCGGATGCCAAGGCCAACAGCATGACCGCTTTCCAAGTGAGAGACTTTAACTCTATCTCCTGGAGAGGTTCAAACCAATCCGATTGAAGGAACTGCAACACCACGTTAAGATCCCATGGTGCCACAGGAGGCACAAATGGAGTTTGGATGTGTAGAACCCCTTTCACGAACGTCTGAACTTCTGGAAGGGAGGCCAAATGTTTCTGAAAGAAAACCAACAAGGCCGAAATCTGGACCTTGATTGAACCCACACCCGCCTGGAGAAAATGGAGAAAACGACCTAACTGAAATTCTTCCGTTGGAGCTTTCTTGGTTTCACACCAAGACACATATTTTCTTCAAATACGGTGGTAATGTTTAGACGTTACTCCTTTCCTGGCCTGAATAAGAGTGGGAATTACTTCTTTGGGAATACCCTTTCGGGCTAGGATCCGGCGCTCAACAGCCATGCCATCAAACGTAGCCGCGGTAAGTCTTGATACACGCACGGCCCCTGCTGCAGCAGGTCCTCGCGAAGAGGTCGAGGATCTTCTATGAGCAACTCCTGAAGATCTGGATACCAAGACCTCCTTGGCCAGTCTGGGACAATGAGGATTGCTCGAACCCCAGTTCTTCTTATGATCTTGAGAACTTTCGGTATGAGCGGAAGTGGAGGGAAGAAATACACTGACCGAAACACCCACTGGGTCACTAGTGCATCCACTGCTATTGCTTGAGGGTCTCTTGACCTGGAACAATATCTCTGATGCTTCTTGTTGAGACGAGATGCCATCATGTCTACTTGAGGAACTCCCCAAAGACCTGTCACCTCTGCAAAGACTTCTTGGTGAAGGCCCCATTCTCCTGGATGGCGATCGTGTCTGCTGAGGAAGTCTGCTTCCCAGTTGTCCACTCCCGGAATGAAAATTGCCAACAGAGCTCTTGCATGTCTTTCTGCCCAGAGGAGGATCTTTGTCACCTCTGCCATCGCCGCTCTGCTTTTCATTCCGCCCTGACGGTATATGTATGCGACTGCTGTTACATTGTCCGACTGGATCTGTACTGGTTGATCTTGAAGAAGATGCACCGCTTGTAGAAGGCCGTTGTAAATGGCCCTCAACTCCAGAATGTTTATGTGAAGACCAGTTTCTTGACTTGACCATCTTCCTTGGAAGCTTTCTCCCTGTGTGACTGCTCCCCAGCTTCGGAGACTTGCATCCGTGGTTACTAGGACCCAGTCCTGAATCCCGAACCTGCGTCCCTCTAGGAGGTGAGAACTGTGTAGCCACCACAGGAGCGAAATTCTGGCTTTGGATGACAGGATTATCCTCTGATGCATGTGTAGATGGGATCCGGACCACTTGTCCAACAGGTCCCACTGGAATACTCTGGCATGGAATCGGCCACTTGTATGGCCTCGTAGGCCGCTACCATCTTTCCCAACAACCGAATGCATTGATGAATCGACACTCTTGTTGGTTTCAGAATTTGTTTGACCATTCTCTGGATTTCCAGAGCCTTCTCTACTGGAAGAAATACCCTCTGTAGTTCTGTGTCCAGTATCATCCCCAGAAAAGACAATCTTGTCGTTAGTTCCAACTGTGATTTTGGAAAATTTATGATCAAACCCTGTTGTTGAAGTACTGTCAGGGAGAGTGCAATGTTCTGCACCAACCTTTCCCTGGACCTCGCATTTATCAGGAGATCGTCCAGGTAAGGAATTATATTGACTCCTTGCTGTCGAAAGAGGACCGTCATCTCTGCCATCACCTTGGTGAACACCCTCGGTGCTGTGGAGAGTCCGAACGGCAACGTCTGAAATTGGTAATGACAATCCTGTATCACGAATCTCAGATAAGCTTGATGTGGAGGATAAATGGGAACATGTAAGTAGGCATCTTTTATGTCCACTGACACCATGAAGTCCCCTTCCTCCAGACTGGAAATCACTGCCCTCAAAGATTCCATCTTGAACTTGAACCGTTGCAGGTAGAGATTCAGAGTTTTCAGGTTTAGAATCGGTCTGACCGAGCCGTCCGGCTTCGGAACTACGGATAGGCTTGAATAAAACCCTTCTCCTTGTTGTAACAAGGGAACCAGGACAATGACTTGGTCCTGACACAATATTTGTATTGCTGCTGCTACCACTTCCCTGTCTGAGATAGAAGCTGTTAAGGTCGATTTGAAAAATCGTCATGGGGGAATGTGTTGAAACTCCAGTTTGTACCCGTGGAACACTATTTGTAAGACCCACGGGTCCAGGCCAGATTGAACCCAGAACTGACTGAAGAGTTTCAGCCGTGCCCCCACCTGAGCGGACTCCCGCAAGGGAGCTCCAGCGTCATGCTGAAGATTTGGCAGAAGCAAAGGCTGATTTCTGCTCCTGTGATCCTGGAGACACTGTGGACTTTTTTCCTTTTCCCTTTTCCTTTACCCGCGAAGAAAAGGGAACCTTTACCCTTCTTGTATTTATTGGGCCAAAAGGACTGCATCTGAGAGTGGTGTGTCTTTTTTGCCAGCGCTGGAGCATTAGACAAGAATGTCGACTTACCTGCGGTAGCCGCAGAACCTAAGTCATCCAGCCCATCTCCAAACAAGGCCTCACCTTTATACGGGAGAGCCTCCATATTCCTTTTGGAATCTGCGTCAGCATTCCATTGGCGAATCCACAACGCCCTCCGTGCTGAGATTGCCATGGTAGCGGCTCTTGACCCCAAGAGACCAATATCTTTCATGGCTTCTAGCATGTACGCAGCAGCGTCTTTGATATGACCTAATGTTAGGAGTATCTCGTCTCTATCTATTGTGTCTATGGTGGTCATTCCAAGTTGTTCGCTCTCTGCCGATTTTCGCAGTGCAGCGTTTAAGTGAAAAAACTGCAAAAATGCGCATGCGCATGGTATGCAGCACGCATGCGCTAAGTACTTTCACACAAAACTTTGTAGATTTACACAAGCTCGAGCGACGTTTTTTCAACGCTCAAATGATCGTAGTGTGATTGACAGGAAGTGGGTGTTTCTGGGCGGAAACTGGCCGTTTTCAGGGAGTGTGCTAAAAAACGCAGGCGTGCCAGGTAAAAACGCACGAGTGGCTGGAGAAACGGGGGAGTGGCTGGCCGAACGCAGGGCGTGTTTGTGACGTCAAACCAGGAACTAAACGGACTGAGGTGATCGCAGTCTAGGAGTAGGTCTGGAGCTACTCAGAAACTGCAGGGAATTATTTAGTAGCAGTTCTGCTAATATTTCGTTCGCTATTCTGCTAAGCTAAGATACACTCCCAGAAGGCGGCGGCCTAGCGTGTGCAATGCTGCTAAAAGCAGCTAGCGAGCGATCAACTCGGAATGAGGGCCTATGTCTGATGACAAGTTTTCTGACCACTTTTCAATAGCACTACTCACCCACGCACAGGCAATGGTAGGCCTGAGTAGTGTTCCATTGGCCACATAAATAGATTTCAACGTAGTCTCTAACTTGCGGTCTGACGGCTCCTTTAGTGAAGCCGTCCCAGGCGCAGGGAGAATCACCTTTTTTGTTAACTGCGACAGGGCACTGTCTAAAACGGGGGGTGACTCCCACCTTTTCCTGTCCTCTGCAGGGAAAGGGTAAGCTACCTGAATTCTTTTGGGAACCTGAAATTTCTTTTCAGGATTTGTCCAGACTCCCTCAAAGAGACTGTTCAGCTCATGAGATGGAGGGAAAGTTACATTCATTTTCTTTTCTTTACAAAAGTAAGCCTTCTCCTGTGGTAAAGGAGGGGTCTCAGTAACTTCTAACACCTCCTTTATAGCATCATGTACTGAATGTTTTTAACTAACTTTCGCTAACAGGAATCAGAGTCCGTGTCGGTATCAGTTTGTACTATTTGTGCAAATGACCTTTTATGTGACCCAGAGGGGTCCCCTGTGGATGAAAAGGCAGAACTATTAAAAATCACATCTTCGACAGATTTTCTCCAGTTTTCTGCTTGAGACTCAGACTTATCCAATCTCTTACTGATATGATTCACACTATCACGTAATTCTTTCACCCATTCAGGCTTGTGGTGTGCCGGCAGCGCAACCACATTACAACTCTGTGTCCCTAAAATGGCTCCCTCAGCGGAAGAGCTCCCTATCTCAGACATGTCACACACGTGCACAATCACACCACAGACACTGCGGGGCTTAATGGGGACAGACCCACAGTAAAGTCTGTCAGAAGGACACAGAAGGAATTGCGGATGACTCTGCAGCACCGATTGACCAAACTTAAGGTCTTCATCGGCCAAGGTGTCAAACTTGTAGAACTTTGCAAATGTGTTTGACCCCGACCAAGTAACTGCTCGGCAAAGTTGCAATGCCGAGACCCCCCGGACAGCCGCCCAGGATGAGCCGACTTTTCTAGTAGAATGGGCTCTCACCGAGTCCGGTAACGGTAATCCAGCCGTTGAATGAGCGTGCTGAATGGTGTTCCAGATCCAGCATGCAATGATCTGCTTGGAAGCAGGACACCCAGCCTTGGCCCTCATTCCGAGTTGGTCGGTCGCAAGGCGAATTTAGCAGAGTTGCTCACGCTAAGCCGCCGCCTACTGGGAGTGAATCTTAGCTTCTTAAAATTGCGACCGATGTATTCGCAATATTGCTATTACAAACTACTTCGCAGTTTCAGAGTAGCTCCAGACTTACTCTGCCTGTGCGATCAGTTCAGTGCTTGTCGTTCCTGGTTGACGTCACAAACACACCCAGCGTTCGCCCAGGCACTCCCACCGTTTCTCCAGCCACTCCTGCGTTTTTTCCGGAAACGGTAGCGTTTTCAGCCACACGCCCCTAAAACGCCGTGTTTCCGCCCAGTAACACCCATTTCCTGTCAATCACATTACGTTCGCCGGAGCGAAGAAAAAGCCGTGAGTAAAAATACTTTCTTCATAGTAAAGTTACTTGGCGCAGTCGCAGTGCGAACTTTGCGCATGCGTACTAAGCGGATTTTCACTGCGATGCGATGAAAAAGAACGAGCGAACAACTCGGAATGAGGGCCCTTGTTGGGAGCATACAGGACAAACAGAGCCTCTGTTTTCCTAATCTGAGCCGTTCCGGCGACATAAATCTTCAAAGCTCTGACCACATCCAGAGAGTTTGACTGAGCGAAGGAGTCAGTAGCCACAGGCACCACAATAGGTTGGTTCATGTGGAAAGAGGAAACCACCTTCGGTAGAAATTGCTGACGTGTCCTCCATTCAGCTCCATCTTCCTGGAAGATCAAATAAGGGCTCTTGCGAGACAAGGCCGCTAACTCAGACACCCGCCTTGCAGATGCCAAGGCCAATAGAATGTCAACTCCACCGTCCGGAAAGGTTCAAACCAATGCGATTGAAGGAACTGCAACACCACATTATGATCCCAAGGTGCCACTGGAGGCACAAATGAAGGTTGGACGCGCAACACGTCTTTCATGCAAAACTGAACTTCCGGAAGGGAAGCTACTAGTTTCAGAAAAAAGATTGCCAATACAGAAAAACTGGACCATAATGGAGTCCAACTGCAGTCTGCATTTCCCCCAGCCTGTAGGAAACGGAGAAAACGCCCTAACTGAACCACTTTCATTGAAACGGTCTTGGATTTACACCAAGACACATATTTTCTCCAAAAACGGTGGTAATGTTCAGACGTTACTCCTTTCCTAGCCTGAATAAGAGTGGGGGTGACTTCCTTGGGAATACCCTTTTGGGGTAGGATTCGGCGCTCAACAGTCATGCCGTCAAACATAGCCGAGGCAAGTCTAGGTACACGCACGGTACCTACCGCAGTAGCTCCTCGCGAAGAGGAAAAGGCCCAGGATCTTTTAATGAGCAACTCCTGAAGATTTGGGCACCAAGCCCTCCTTGGCCAGTCTGGGGCAGTGAAAATCGCCCAAACTTTGTTGTTCTTATTATCCCAAGAACTTTTGGGATTAGGAATACACGGACCGGAATAGCCACTGGATCACCAGAGCAACTACCGCTATTGTCTGAGGGTTTCTCGACCTGGGACAATTCTTCTGAAGCTTCTCGTTGAGATGAGAATTCATCCTGTCTACTGGAGGAACTCCCCAAAGACTTGTCATCTCTGCGAAGACTTCTTGGTGGAGGTCCCACTCTCCCGGATG